>NC_071579.1:32844250-33074250 GCF_024509145.1 Vidua macroura
ATTCCTAAACTGTAACTCACTCCTCCCACCCTGGAAAAACATTTTAATGAAGTGACACAGCCTTTGCAAAACCAGCTCCCGAGCATATGGAGCTGGCCATGGTCTGACTTCTTGGTACACTGAGCAACATGCATCCTTCTGAAACAGCTCCTTAACTCGGGGGCTGAAATTTTGCTCATTAAAATATTTCTGTGCTAAAACCCTTTCTTTTAATTTGCAAGGCAACATTCATATTGCTTGAAAATGTCACCCTCAGAGATACAGACAGCACTACACACCAAGCCCTGGCTCCAGCGCCACCAAAATCTCATCTCAGACAGAACCCTGCACAGCCCTGCAGCACTGCTGCTCCCTTGCAGCTGGAAAGCACATCCCCAAGCAGCCAGTTGTCCAACAGAAACATCACGTGGCATCAGTTATACAAGATGTGCTTCAAAATGCTTCTTCCTCATCTGAATAGAGATTTAGTGCTCTTGCAGAATGAAATGGACCACCAGCCCTTAGGAGTAAGACATTACCAGAGAACAAGTTCTGTAAACGCTGCATGCTGTGGCTCTGAGTTCTGCATCATGTTCTCAGAACTTATATCTGATTTAGCTGTTTTGTCAGTTATGAGCACTAAAGAAACTTTTAAATCACCCATAATTTGAGTAGACATAAAGAGGACCAACCAGCAAATTCTTGGAGAAAGAATCATGACCATGCTGATACATAGCAAACACAGAAGGGAGCTATTCACACAGAGTCTGCCAGCCAGTGGTAGCAGATCACAGTCCCACTCCAAAGCCCTCTCACCCCAGGGAATGTTTATCACAAAACCAATTACATTATGCTTTCCTAGAACAGAGAACAAGTCCAAATATCACTTGAAAGTAACTGCAAACATATCAAGACCATGTTTGACTCCCATTCTCTAATCCCACTAGTGTGATTTAGTAGAAGGAATGATCAAAAAAAAAAGGAATTTTTTGCTACTTTGCAGCTACATTGTAGGTGACGATGACAACTTGTAGGACTTGCAACTGAAAATATTCTGAAGTTCCTGGAGTCAACCAGGTGCTGCCTCTCTCTCTACATAAGAGAAAATCTACATAAGAGAAAATTTTATATACAGAAAGATTTTATACTATAAAAGGTAAGTCACCACATTTTTCCTCAATGTGATCAAGAACTGGGCATTACACCAGAAAGGCAGTGTCTTGAAAATTGAGGGGAAGTGAAAAAGGACAGTTTAAATAAAAGTTGGTGCCATTTGAAAGGGATGTTCCCTGTCATATACAGTTCTGGGAACCACAGTACTTAAACAATATTATAAAACCATCCCTAAAGTGATATTATTTTCAGAATGAAGTACAGTACAGCCTCACCCCACAGGCAAACTGCTGATAATGTTCCAGTGCATGGCATTTCTGTTTGGAAACCTTTGGTACAGACCCTGCTGCAGCCCAGCCAAGAAGGGGCTGGAGGCGAGGGGGCTGCTGTATATCTCCTGGAGCTGTATTTGGTCGACAGGAACTCTATGAAAGGAGGAAGAAACAATGACAAAATCTCAGTGAGTAGCTTCCAGTGCAGAGCAGTGCCGCAAAGAAAAATAATAGCACTGATGAAGGTATCTGGAAGTGGTGAATTATTTCAGGTACCTACAGGACATGACATTTTCTAGTCTGTCCCCAAAGAGCCAGACCCCTTTAGGCACCTCGAACAGACCATTCAAAACAACTCTTGGCCATAAATACAAGGTCTGCTACTGTCTTGTCACCACACACCCTTGGAGCAAATGCTATGAACTCAGAAACTGTAGCAGTGTGCTGTGGACTTCAGCACATGCACCCAGAGAGAATGCACAACAAAAACGTACCTATTTTTGTTCAATATTCAGCTTTTTCTGGCTGTTTTATTTCATGTTTTCCTTGTATACCCTTCAGAATACCAAGTCAAAATGCTAACACATAACACCACTGTTTAACTGAGGTTAACTCACCACCTTACAGCAGGCAGGATCCTTGGTCCGCTGATAATGAGAATAATGTCCACCACCAAAATCAACTCCAAGTCTAGCTGCCCTCTATATGAAAAGAAGGACATTCAGGATTCAAAAGTTTCTCTTCAGTCTGCATCAATTATCATTATTGATATAGAGAACCAGCTGAAACTGATCTAGATATTTGACCTTTGACTTCAGGCTTTAGTATCATTATATTTCAAGAGTTTATTAACATTCCTTCTTTGCTGTTAACAAAGAGCAGAAGTCAGAGCTCCTAGACCACAACCTTCTGAAATGAGCTCCAGTCTAATTTCATTCCTTCAACTCTGTTTTCTAAAAGACCCCCACCATTTTCAGGGCTTTACAACATGTGTAACCTTGTCTATAGCCCCTGTGTCCACTGACAATGCTCAACACACTGATACTGGTCTGCCTGCAGTCATGAGGCAGCTAAAAGGGAAACACTGAAGCATATTTATCAGACAGCAAAGGTTTTTGGGGTTTTTTTCTGGGTTCTGATGTGCCATTCCTGCAACACTACCTTCTGGAGATTCCTCTTTAACACAAGCAGGAAATCAGCCTCAAGTGATCAAGGATGAGGCCCTAACCCAGAATGATCCAGGCAGTGAATGCTGTGAACTAAGGTGCATGGGCACACTCTCAGCTGTCTGTGCTCCCATGGTAGCCCATGCAGAAGCTGATGACACCCACCCTTTGTGAGCGGCCAGTGCGTTCTCCAGACACCAAAGGACAGAGCGCATGGTGGTTCCTCGGAGCGACTGGGGGATGTGGGGAGTACATATGGGTGACTTCTCCCATTAATTGCTCCATCTGAAAGAAAAGGAATTTACATCTCTGAGGCACTGAATCAAAAAACAGCGATGTCTGTCTCATTACATCTGTCTTTCACTGGACAGCTGTGACAATCAGCCTGGACCCGACGGAACAGCTAGTAAAGGAAAGAAAGGAAATCATGGGAGAATGTGGGGGACAAGCAAAAGACCTGCTCCCACCTCTGATTCATTTTCCTGCAGCTCTCTCCAGCTGCTGACCCACTAGATTCAATTCATGTCTGTTTCTGTGTATCTCACAATTCTTGGTGTAAAAGTCTCTTTTTTTCTTAAATTTGAGTGTACCTGCCACTTCCCTGCTGTGACTGCAGCCTCTCCCCACCTTCTCTTCTCACCAACCCAATGCTGGGATGGCTGCCCCACTGGAAACAGACAGCTCTGTCTCTCAGCCTCCCTTGCTCAGCCATCTGCCTTTCTCCTTTCCTTTCAGATGAGCGACTCAGATGAATTCACTGAACAGATGAGGTGAGAATTAAATTACACCACTGGCTCCAGCCAGGCTCCTGCATCCCAGCAAGGCAGCACAGCAAACACAGATCAGGTGTCTGCAGGTGTCTTTCTGAAGGAAGCAGTTCTGGTTTACATTCCAAAATTATTCAAGCCCAGGATCCCTTAACAGGGTGCCAGAATTGCTGCTTCCATGGGGTGATGTCCTACCACAGGAGTTCCATCAGCAAACGACGCCTTTGCGATTTCCATAGCGAGCAGTGTCTTTCAGGAAAATCTCCTCCTCTCTTTACCCCATTACTTGGTTACAGATGTATTATTTACAGTTTAACAGACCTGGCATTGTTTACCAGCTGCTCAATGAAGCAGCCACCTTCTCAAGGCACTCTTCTCAAAGCATTCAGAAATAATACTAATACAGAAATAAAATTCTGAGCATGATTCTGCCAAAATGAGGATGACTTTTCCCATATGAATTCAGGTGATTGCATGGGGAGAAAAACCATTGACTTCTATGGGATTTTCATGACTCTAACTAGATAATCAAGTTCAACCTACATGACACCTAAACGAAGACTCCTAAAACCTCTTTGATTTCTCGCGTGCCAGTTCTGCCCAAATCCTGTGGAGAGGCAAACAACAAAACACATGAGCTCAGTGCTCATCAGCAGTCAAAAGCAGAGAGGTCTAGAATTACTGAGAGGAGAATGTATCTTGAATTATTCATTCTGTTATGGTTCCCCATTTCAAAACAGAAAGAGTAGAACAAGAAAAGGTAAAAAAATAACAACGGTAATGAGAAGCCTGGAATGGTTCAGGTAAGAAAAATTCAGACTGAGGACCTTCAGCTTGGAAAACTGAGAAGGAATGTGAAGAACATATGTAAAACCACAGATGCCTTGGGAAAAGAGAACATTTAATAACTTTTGTCATACTGAGAACAATGGAGCATCAAACAGATACATCAGTCAGCAGATATATTTATTCCTACACAGAAATACAAGGAGGTACCATTTCATGCAATTCATGATTAAATCACCCAACCAAGAACACTGCCAACCAAGAAGTAGAAGAATAACAAGATTCAAAAGGAATTAAATGCATAAATGGAAGCTCCTGAACTTCTGGACAAAGGACGAAGGAGATGTAACTGGGGCAGGATCGTCCTCTACTTGCCTGTTTCTTGTACTTTTCCATGTCAGAGGCAGAGCACTTGTCTCAATGAATCACTGGTCAGGCTCATGGTTATTACTCAACACAGGCAAAACTGCCAGGCCCCATCAGCAGGGCTGAAGCCTTACCTTGACTGGCTGCATCATCTCTTTCCTCGCAGAATAACCAAGTCTCCTTTTTATCCCCAGCTGATGATGATGCTATCAATATAAGAGGAAGAGAAATCCCATTACTGGCCATTATGAGATGTCAGTGGGTGCAAGAACTCTTGCTTCTCTCCTGCTTGTCCCATGCCTTCTCCCTGGCCACTACCCTCATTGAGCCCTGTAATAAAACTGCTGTGGGTTGAATCTACGTGCATTTCCCCTGCATATATTCACACAGCCAAGGAAACAACTGAGCACTGGTAAAATTGGTAAAGTTGTAGGAACCAACTCTATTCCTGATATCCCACAGGAACATGCCCAAATTTTTTACTCAGACAATATATATATAAATATGTTCAAACTGGTTTGTTTTTATCAGAATTCTTTTAAGCAAACTAGCCCTGTGAATATCATCGCATATTCTGAGAGCTGTCAAAAAAGCAATAAGGAAGCCAGGACAGTGCCTGCTCTCACAATAGCATGGTTTGACAATGAGAGGCCCATGAAGGTTTCATGTGGGGAGCCTCATGCACAAAGTCTGTCCTTTTTCCCAGCAGGAAAGAGCCTTCCAGGGGAGCATGAGGGCACCCACGGAAAGCAGTCCAGTACGATTAGCAGCCCCTGGCTGTCAGTGAGGAAACACCTGAGAAGGCTCACACATCCTCAGTAAGGACACACCTCCGTGTCAAGGACCTTATGAAATATGGCATCGGCCAAGCACTCCTGGACGTATCTCTGGTGGTCCCTTCTCATAGCATTGAGACGGTATTCCTTCTCAGGTATTATTCTTCCGCTCCTTGAGATCTGCCACACACAAATATAATGTTACTGAAAAGGAGAAGATGAAATAAAGGATGTTTTCAAACAGTACAATTTCCCAGAAGACCACTTCTCCTCCTGGTTTGTTTCCGTCTCCGCCCCAGCCATGGTGCTGGAACTCACCTTCCAGCACTGTATTATCTTTGACCTCATGAACTCCACCAGCCAAATGGAAGGAGCAGCAGTCACATTTCTAATAGCCTAGGACTCAGCCTTACCCTTCACAGGCCACTGCCCAAAGGGGTGGAAGGATTAAACACTTGCTGCCCTACTGCACCTGCCTGTGCAAAAGAGTCACACCTAGGAGAGCACCAGCGTTTTTAACAAAATGTTCAGCATATTCACCTTTACCAAATCCTTCAGTTTTCCATTAAACACTTCTGAAAAATAATACTAAAGCTATTTAAACAAGTCAAAGATGCTTACATTTCACAGTGTAAAAACCATGAGTGAATCAATATGATGGTGTATATCTGCAAACTGAAACACTTTGCAGAGGGAAACTCGAATAAGCAAAAAGAAATATGGGGGGAAAAAAAGCATAAAAACATTTTGAATTGAATGTAGAATTGAGGGAAACTTTTCAGTCTCACCAGTCCTGATTTCTGAAGATGTCGTCTTATCCTGGCATTGCTGAAATATCCAACCAGGTGTTTGTCTGTAAGACTGTTATAGGTTTCAAGAAGTCTGCAATAAAAAAAAAAGTGGAGATGTTTATAATCCCCTTGACTGACAAATTATTACAGTCTAAGTTAAACAGAGCTACCCAATAGTTTGCTACACAAAATGCTGCCTTAGTAAATCATCCTAGATTTGGTCAGGTAAGTGCCCATCAGATTATGTAAAAGGAATATCTTGTGGCCTCCTGGAAATTCCTATCAGAAACACGTGACTGGTACCTAAGGCCAAGAGCTGAGTGTGGAATAGCGCTGCCACCACCGCGGCACGGCCCCGCCAGGCCAGCCCTGACAGCCTCCTCCACCAGCAGCTCCTGACCATGGTGTGCCTGGAGCTGCAGCCCAGCTGCACAGACACAGCTCCCCAGCCACTCTGCCAGGGGCCCTGCTGGTGGCAGGGCCACCTTCCACTAGCCCAGGTTGCTCCAAGCCCCATCCAATCTGACCTGAGCACTCCCAGGGATGGGGCAGCCACAGCTTCTCTGGGCAACCTGGACCTGGGCCTCACTACAATCATCACAGTTGCCAAAGATCAAAGTTTCAAAAAACGGAACCTCAGATGTGAAAGCTGAACACAAACACTGAAGCACTCATAATTAGCAGTTATATTTTTCAACTATTCTTAGCACAACCACATCTTACTTCGCCCTCTAGAAAACAGGACAAATAGAGAAGCCAGAGACACTAGGATGCAGTTTGTAATACTCTAAATCCTTTCACATTTGTATAGTTTACACACTCGGGTACATGTCACATAATATGTTCAGCCTGACCTCTGGGCTCTCTGGGCTCTCGTTACACAAGAGAGTGAACTCCTGTTTTCTTTGGCTGTAGATTTAAATGCACTGTTCCTCTGTTACATCCCTTCCAGCTGGATAACTCAGTTATATGTCTATTGCTAGGCTGATCTGCCACACACAAAAGCATATTCAAGGAAAGAAAGGAGAAATTTTTTGAAGTAAAGAGATCATGAATTTACAGGAATTTTACATGGGGTTTCACAATAACCTCAAAGGTAGCTGCCAACAACAAATTAAACTTTAAACAAACAATGTAGGTTACCTTTTTATGCCTGTTGGTTAAACACTGGTAGGATAGCAACTGTTGTATGTTACCTTTTTAATCCAGAGTTTGCATTTGAAACCACCACATGATTCTACCAATTTTGCTAAGTATTCATTTATGGTATCACCTGGCAACTGCATGTTGAGGCAGAGAAGAAACTCAATCCAACTCCTTTTAATTTACTTCCTACCACCTAAGATATCCTGGACCACATAACTACTTAAAATGCAGCTCCCATCTGAACACAGTGATGTGGCAATTTCTATTTCACCAAAGTCTCAGAACATGCATTTTCTCATTTAAATTATGAACAGGCTGGCCCTCAAAAATAATGAGTTAAATTCAGAGTTTAAAAGGGTATTAGAGGAAATAAGGAAATGTGTTGGGCCTGAACCCACACCCATTAAATCATTGGAAAGAATGCAGGCGGACCCCCCAGGGTCAGGCTGTGCCGTGCTGCAGCCCTGGAATCGTGTTCCAGCCTTGGAATCCCCTGTGGCCATAAATGCTGGCATAGGCCAGTGCCTCGGGCATGGCCAGGAACACTCCAGCAAAGCAGCCACTGGTCCCGTTTAGCCTGCTCCCAGTATCAACAAAAGGATAAGAGAAGTTCTTGTCTGAACTGTCTTGTTCAAGGTTCCAGCATTAAAGAACCACACACAAACGTCACCTTTGAGACCCATGCAACAGGCAGAAGTGCAGAACTGACAAAAATCCACGTTAGGAAAAAACACAGGAAAGGGAGAGCAGTAGCCTCAGACAGCTCTATACAGCCTGTGTGTCACAGTAATCACATCCCTTTTCTGGGTGTTCCTGGGACTCCTGTTTTCTCTGCATGTTTATCCTGTTCATTCTTCTCTCTAAAAATGCTGGGGTTTTATTGGAATAGCAGACAATTTTCCTGGCACAGAACCTAAACTGACTGATCTGTAGATTCCTGGGGTATGTCTGAAGCTCTTCTCAAGATGAGTGTCATGTTTGTTTCTCTGGCAAAGCAGCCAGTGACAACATGTCACTCTTAGGTCAGTAATTTTATATTTGAGGTTATTTAGAATTCTGTGATGCTATGATCATCGACACTTTTATTTACAGTATATTTGTTCTCAGCTAGCAGCTTACCCAAAGCCCTACACTCAGAGCCAGAGCTGCGTACCACGGTAAATTTTAAGACCACTCTCACTCATTTGGAAGGATATCAAGACAAAGCCATAGCAGGCATCCTATGTATTTTGTAAAGCAAACCTTCACAGTTAATATTTCACAGTGCAATTAAGTCAGTGATCACCAAATAAACGATGTGAGAGCGCACCAAAGCTTCCGTTACTAATTGGCAGAGTCACAGGGGATCATGGTGCCTGTGCTCTACCTGGCACCCGTCTGCCATCCCCCCCAGAGGGAGTCTTAAGCCTCACAACCACACACGGAGCTGGAAGCCAAAGGACTGTTCTGCTACTGATTTCTTGCGTGGCCCAGGAGCAAGTTCTACCACTGCTTGCTTACTCAGATCATTGCCCGCTATACCAGGATGTGCCGAAATTTGTCACAGAGACCTGCAGCGATTCTCTGCTCCTCACTGTTGGTCTGTGACATCAGCTCGGGGAAGTCCGGGTTCTCTGAACTCAAAGCCTGCAGGTCCGAAGGCAGGTAACCAGGGACTCACCTGCAGCCGGCAGCCCCATTCCCCACGGCTCCATCACCCCTGCGCAGAGGCAGGCCCTACCGAACGGGAGCCCGGGGGGTGCCGGACGCTCGCCCGCACCGGGCAGGCTCCGCGGGGTCTCTCCGGGCAGCTCGGGGCACCCCCAGCCCCGCTCTCTCCCCCAGCGGGCTGCAGGGAGGCGCCGCTGGTGGCCCCGCGCCTGCCACCACTCCCGCAGCGCTGAAAGGCCGGCACGGAGCGGCCCCGGCCCCCGGCCCCGGCCCCGCCGCACTCACCGGGGCTGCGGGGCGCTCATGGCAGCGGCGGCGGCCGCGGGGCCCAGCGCTGCCCCGCACCGGCGCTGCCGCCGCGTCCCGGGAGTCGCCAGGAGACGGAGGGAGGGAGGGACGGAGGGACGGGAGGGGGCCGGTGCTCCGCCTACCGCCCCAGAATCACAGAACCCCGGAATTGTTGGGGTTGGAAGGGACCTTTGGCGAGTCCAAGTTCAATCCCCTGCCGAGGCAGGGTCACCTGGAACAGGTGACACGGGAACGCATACAGTTGGTTTGGAACGTGTCCAGAGAGGGCAACTCCACACCCGCCCCAGGCAGCTCTTTCAGAGCTCTGCCACCCTCCATGGAAAGTTCTTCCTGACGTTGCGGTAGAACTTCTTGCGCTTTAGTTCATGGCCATTGCTCCTCCTTGTGTCACTGGGCACCACTGAACAGAGGCTGGCACCATTCTGTGACATCCCTTGGAAATATTTGTATGGATCGGTGAGATCCCCTCTCAGTTGTCTCTTTTCCACACTAAGCACGCCCACCTTGGGCAGTCTCTCGGCGTTCGAGAGATGCTTCAGATGCAGTACGCCTCATCATCTCTGCAACCCTCTGCTGGACCCCCTCCAGCAGCTTCTTGTCTTTCTTGGACTGAGGGGCCTGGACCTGGCCACAGGACTCCAGCTGGGTGAGGCTGGTGTGGGGCTGCGGGACACTGGCGCTGCAGCAACTGGACTGGGAGGGGAGGGGAAGGAAAAAGAAAAAACAGAAAGGAAATATGGGAAAAGGAAAAGAATAAAGGAAAGGAGAAAAAAAAAAAAACAAGGAGGGAGGATATAAGAAGAAAAAAGTTAGAAGTATGGAGAAGGCATTTTCATACAACACAGACCCAGAAACTTTAAAATATATCATGAGGTGACAGGATGCACTTCCAATATCAATCCTGATTTCCATCTCTCAGTCCAGATGACAGGAAGTACCGAAGTGCGCATTGGCAACAGACACCCGATTTACTGAAATAAACACCCTTCCATGCTCGTTTTTCCCTTCTTCCTGCAGTTCTTGCAGTTGTGTCCCAGTTGAAGTACAAACTCACAAGGTAATGCTTCCAAGGGCTAGAGTGACTGATGTGAGCGGAGATCCCTGCAGTGAGGAATAGCAAGGACAACCATCCCTCCTGATACATCTGTTCCAAAATTTAGACTTCACCATCCTCAAGTTTTCTGTGGCATGATTCACCCAAACTCAATATTGACCTGCCTTCTGTAAAGGGAGCAATTCTTGACATAAATATTCTCTTGATATTTTCTCTTCCCAACTCTGTAATTAAAGTCTTAAACTAACTTATTGTATCATCCTGCAGCACAGGAAGAAGTCAGGAACAAACACAGGACAATTACAATAGAGAGGCAACTACACTTTAAATGACTAGAAGAGGTAAGCAGCATTTATTTGGGGCACAATGAAATTAACCAAGAGCAGCTGCTTTTCAGAAAAATTCCACTCTTTTCTGTTTCAGAAACACATAGTTTCCAGAAAACAGCAGTTTCCAGAGCCTTGCATTGTACACAACTCCTCACTTTGAACCCCAAACCTCTCCTGCAGATGCCAAAGTCGGCACAAATACAAAAGCCTGTTTAACCCTTCCAAACACCCATGGCAGCACCAAGCAGGCTGCGACTGGGAACCACTGCTTTCAAAATCCCATCCAGTCAAATCAGGAAAAGATTCTCAATAAACTGAGAGAATTATTCCACCAAATTCAATGGTCTGTGGCCCCCACTCCTTTCCTCATCCTTTTCTGCACTGCTAAGAGGCAGCATGTCCCAAAAAGACATGTCCCAAAAAGCATGTCCCAAACCAAGGACTCTCCAGGATGACATTCCCTAGATTGGTGGCTTGCACAAATCAGACACACCTGAGCCCTACCTCATTAGTTCTATTCACACTGCTTTTTGCAAAATTAAAATAAAATAGTCTTTCAATTTATACAATACATTGGAAATTGACAGAAGAACAAACGTTATATGGTATTCCCAACAAGTCAGTCCCAGTCCTGCTGTGCCATTCTGCCAGGTCACCTGGCAGAGAGCAGCGATGATGTGGTAACACAGAACTGCTCTGACACCTTCTGGCGACAAACTCCACTACAATCACGGCCCTTGGGACAACAACGATGAGGACAGACCAGACACTTCCTCTGAATTTCTCCCCTAAACATCATCCACGATGCAGTGGCAGCACTAAGCAAGAAAGGAGCCACTGCAAACCATCAGCCTCTCATTCATGTCATAGACCCCTACTAAATTAAGACTGAATTAAAAATAATTTCATATTTGAACACAGAATATACAGGAAAGGTATATACTTCATCATGTCTACAATCATATCTGTCATTAGCCATTACTTTTAACCACTGTTTAGTACTTTGATATTGAGAGATGTTTTGCTTTCTCTAAAAGCATTGTCAAGACAAATAGCAGGTTCCCAGCATGACACCACTGCTCAGGCTGCATCCTGCTTGAGACAACAGGAACAGTCAGCACCTTTCACCTGGATAATCAGCTGAGACACTAGCTACACACATCACTTACCAGGTGAATCACTTAAACTTCACATAAAAAACACAGCTCCCTACTCCTGTGGAAAGCACTACAAACAAAGAAACCAGCTTCATTCCCCTGGGGCAGCCTGGAGGGAGGAAGGATCCCACTGCACCTTGGCAGATAGTCCCACAGCTGAGCTGGCCTCATCCTTCTCTCCCCAAGCAGCTTTCTGAAACCACTCACTGAAACCCTAAATTGAAATCATTAACTCTGGAAACACTCCACCATCTTTCCTGGCAACACCATCTGTTGTGCAGTGGATGTAAGGTTTATGAGAAGAAGACACAATGAAATGAACCCAGTGTCATGGCAAAGTGACCCCACATAGACACCTGCACACAAGCCCTAGTGCTGAGGCTGTGCCCTGCCCACTTCAGCAGATGGAGCTCAGGAGTTTCACAGGAACTCTCCGTGCCACAAAGCCATGCAGCCTCCGTTCTCCGTGCAGCCAGGGATCCAGGAGACTTTAATAAAGCACATAGGAAGAACTGAAATCTTCACAATGAGCCGTTTACCATCCAGGAATCAGCTGCTTAGGTCATGATCATCAGCTCCAAAGAGGCAAATCCCAGCATGCAGCTCCAGAGTGACAGTCCCTATGGATAAGCCAGGATACTGTCACCTCAGCCTTAGAGGCACAGACAAGTAAAACTGTCTTGGCTCCAAACAGTTCATGTTTGACACATTTTGCCCATCTTTTGAGCTGGAAAGTAAACTATTTTGTCAGTAAAAGATTTTATTTCAAGTAAATTATGTGACAAAATTTGAGTACAAAATTTGAGTACAAATTTTGTGGCTAAAAGAATTTACAGTTATAATTAACACACATAGTGAGTTATTTATTTTCGTGTATCTGTAAAAAGCATCTTCATTCTGTGTTACCTACAGTGGCCTCACTCTGCCTTCACATGGACCATAATACCAAACCCTACCATTCCCTGCAGCACAAACCGTTCCAGCAGAGAAAATTTATTATTTCCACATCAATCAAAAAGGCTACCAAAATTACTTTACAGTAAATGCAACTCTGCTCATTGCAAAAAGAAAATAATAACTAATTCATCTAAGTGAGCATTTTCTGCTACTGTCAAACATGATCAAAGGTATGTTTGTAACATACATTCAGTGAACCATGTAAGCTTAGAACAGCTGCAAAATAAATGGAAAAAGGTGCTCCTTTACAGAAGGAGCACCATCTTCCCTCGGGCACCACTGCTACAAATAATGTCTTCATGAGCCTTGGCTGCTTTCTCCAGGGGATATTCCAAGCCCACAACAGGTTTCAGCCAGCCAGCTTCTATGCCATCAAGGACTGCTGTGGCACATTCACGCCTTTCCTCCTGCATGTAACAAACACAGTTTTTATGACAAGGTCTTTACATTTTAGAATAGTATTGGCAATTTATGCAAGAATTAAAGCAAATTCCACAACCTGAAAATATTTTATGATGTTCTGAGATTGAATCAAAACATAAAGGAATGAACTAACAAGTTTGTTACAGTGAAATTATTGTCTCATTCCTACAAATAATTTTAACTGTAAATAGAGAGGTGCTAGAACAAGCCAATAAAGCATACTTTAAAATAGAAATGCTTCTCACCTCAGTTGCAAGAAACAGACTCACTCCAATTATGCTGGACTCCTTGCTCATTGTGTCTCTTGGGTTTATCTCAATGCGTCCTCTGCAGCCCACAACCTGCCCAAAGGAGTGTCCAAAGCATGGAGTCACAGCTGTTCAGTGTGATGCTGAATGCACAAAATCAGTGACACAAGCACCCATCATCACCTCCCTGCTCAGGGACTCACTGTCACCCTGCTGGCCCAGGACACAAACACTCACCATCACCCTCCCTGCGCAGGACAGCAGCTGCAAGTCAGCATCCAGGTTGACATTAGAGAGCATTTCTATGATGATATCAACTCCTCCCGGCCCTGTGCATGCCTGTACAGGACACAGGATGTTATTTTAGTGCTTGGGTACCACCATTGATTTTAAACTACAGAAAGTATCCCCTACAGCTCATTGTTTAAATTTTCAATAGAGCCTTTGTACTGCAGCTGACAGCTAGTGAGCTGAATTGTAGCACATTTTGCTGTGCTAAATTGTGATGTGATCCCACACTAGAATTTGCTGAATGTAAGAAATTCTAAATGCCACTGCCTGTGAGGAAAGCTCAGCTCTTCCAGCCTGAGAAAGCTTTTCCTTGTGTAGAAATGAAAAAGGCAGTACACTATTGATCCTACATAAATCTAGTTTAAAGTCTTCCGCAAACAACTGTTCACATTTTGTTAAGAAAAACACAACCTGCATTCTTGAGTCCAGACACAGGCCTACCTTAATTCTCTCAGTGTAATTCGGGTCTCTGTGATTAAAGGCTTGGTGAGCACCATTTCTCAGAATCATATTCATGCCCTCCTCAGTTCCTGCAGTACCCAAAACCTTCAAACCACAAGCTCTGGCAATCTGACATGTTGCTAGTCCCACCTGAGGGGAGAAAAAAAACAAAAGAGAAAATTATTTTACCTCTTTCTTAGAATTTTAAATATTCTACCCGTGACTTGGAACGTCTGCATTTAAAAAGCTAGCCTGGTAAAGTGGTTTTTAGCCAATAATTTGGATCTTAAAGACAGCCAAATACTTTTTAAAAAAGAAAAGACATGAGGCATGGTAAATTTTTGAGGTTTTTCAATAGCCATCAGCATTTGACACAGATCGATGTAGAATGCTGAGTATCTGTCAAATCTGGGCCCTATATTTTTGATACAAATCCAAGGAAATTCTTCTCTTCACAGAATCACCTGCTATTAATACCAGCATTATACATTGCAAAGAAAATCTGCAGGCACAAATTTTATTAACACTACTTCTTTAGAAAGTAAATTCTCAGTGTCTCCTACCAGCTTTGCACTCCAGTAAGAATAGAACCACTACATTTAGTTTATGAAAATTTAAAAAAATACTTATGATGCTAAATGGCATTCTAGTATCTCAAAATAAGATATGAATTCATCTTTTTGGTGTTTAACAAATAATTAAGGAAACTTGGCCTGTTCACAGCAGCTGCTTGGTGCATCACCAGAAAGTGAGCAAGTGCAGAGTGTGGGAGATAAACTAATATGTTGAGTCATAGAGATCTAAAATAAGTTTGTCATGAAAACCCAAAGAAAACTAGAAGTGCAATTTCATGTAATCAGTTGCAGGTTTATATATTCCAGTACCTTTCCCTGTGCAGTCAGCTGTTGGCTCATGGGTAAAAACATTAGAATGTAAACAGAAATGCACAGTCACCCTGCACCAGTCACTTCTTCTCAGAGGACTGAGAACAATTTGTACATACTGGAAAATTAAAGCTTTCTGCTATCAGCAATAAAACTTCCAGACCAACTACCACCTGCAGCAAACACCTGTTCAGTGTGTGACCCTCTGACTGGGGAACTCACACCAGCACTCGTGCAGTCTCACAGTTATTGGGAATGACAGGGTTTTTTTCTAAGAAAGTGTATCCTAGAGTATCTGAAATAAAAACCTAATCTGCTAATCTATTGATACAAATATGACCATAACTCATATCCCAGGAAGCAGATGCAAGGACAGAGAGCAGTTGCCTCGTTGGAATACTTACCCCCCCACTAGCACCATGCACCAGCACGCTTTCCCCTGCTTTGGCACAGCCTCTAAGTGAAGAACACAAGAAATGTTGGCACTGTGACTGCAGCACACACTGACTGAGCATGGGGTTGCAGATACTGACATCAAATCTCATTGTTCACACAGCATTGTTTCCAGTTTATGTTCCAATTACATTCCAATTTATGGCTAAAGAGATACCATAAGCCATTTTGGGAGAACAAGGAGGCGAAATAAATCCTGTGACAGATGACTTGAAGCAACATGCAGCCAGCAGCCAGTTAGAGCCTGGTACTGAGCCTCAGTTGAGGACTTTGGCCTGTCACAGGAAAGCAGTGGTTCTGCTCCACAGCGCCTGTCTGCTTGCTGAGGAAATGAGAACTATTGCTCTTTTTCTTCCCCAGCCAAAATACCAGTGAGTACTGAAAGGGAGTCACATATTTTATTCCATGAAGCCTTTCCAGGTAGATTCTCTCAAGAAAAAAGACTTAACAGGAAAACACAGTCACAAGCTTCTAGATTGCAATTATCTGACAATTCCATCCACAAAACGTTTTTAAACGTTTCCCACTCACCAACCTCCCCCTTTTTAAAGGACGTCGAAAATATGAACTTTGGTATTGTAAATACCAAAGATTAAAGTGCACAAACATGGCTTTGGTGCCTTACTTCTGGAAAAGGGCCCGGTAGGCAGTGAAGTAGGGCACTCCGATCGCTGCTCCCTGCCTGAAGTCCAGTTTGTCTGGCAAAGGAAAGACTCTGTTGGCTGCAGCAACTGCATACTCTGCATATCCTCCAGAAAGTGTTTCAAGGGTGAAAACTCTGTCACCTTTCTAGAATGGAGGGAAAGAACACAGAGAAATCAATAATTTCCCTTACTTTTTCCTTAATAAAAATTAAGATGAAATTTACAGAGGTTTAGGCTATTGCTAACAGCTCTCCTATCAAAATAACCAGTTACATTTGTCAAAAAAATTTTATGAATTCTGATACATAGCATCAATGCAACACCAACTGTATAATTTCTTATATTTAAATCTAAGTATCATAATCATAACCCCACCCTGCAGTGTAACACACAAACCTACTGCCTCATTAACATGAACCTTAATGAACTTTAACCGAAATCAGGAATTCCATCCACAGATTCTAAAGGCAAAACCTCAAAAGCTTTTACAAACACAAAAGAAACATTTCTAAATTATTTAAATGTGAAAATATGTGTCCTCTTAATATACCCTAAGACATCTCTCTCTCATTCAAGTCAAGAGCATCACAATTGTCAGAGGAAGCAAAAAGTCACACACAGCAGATACAGCAAGCTGTTGATAAGAAAATATGAACAAAGATGACTCTTCTCTCTTGATAACCCTTATCTCTCAGATCTCCCAAAATTGTTACACAAATTCCAAATCAGGACATTCCAGCCCAATTTTACCTACAATTTTTATGTTGGTTTGGAACCAAATGTCTAATGACTTAAATGGGAGAACCAATTTAAAAACTAATGTGATGTCGTAGATATCTTTTAGCAAATTGATATTTGCCTTCTCCTGTCCCGAGACTTTCACACTGAGAAATCCAAGTAAAGTTACTAGACAGGAGTAATACAGTATTTGAACAATTTTAGCAAAAAATAACAGAATTTATGGAGCTTTATAAGTAAGCAATTTCCACGTCTCAAATACTTTACAGAAAAATTTTCAGTTCTGCCTAAAATTACTACCCCCAGCAAGAAGCATCCAATCTCAACTTTTTCTGCAATGCCAGAAAAACAGCTCCAAACCCCAGATTTTGTACACCAGATATCACTGCTTTAAAGGCAGACTGCAGTGCCTCTTCTGGGACCTCTGAACTTCAGGGGGGCACAGCATTCCTCACAGTCCCATCAGCAGACTGGTTTGCCAGTGGGATCCCACTATGGGCTTTTACCAGTGAAGGGGTTTCCCCCCTCGAAGGGATTCCGTGATTATAAGCAACAAAACCAGGCAGAGTAGCACAGCAACCAGCCACAGAGGACCCATTAAGCACTAGTGAATTCCACCCAGTGTGTAAATACCTTGAACGCAGTCACGTGCTCCCCAACACTCTCAATCACCCCAGCCACATCCGAGCCAGGAGTGTAGGGTAAAGCCGGTTTCCTGGCATAAGTCCCAGAACGAATATACGTCTCAACAGGATTCACCCCACAGGCATGGACTTTAATTAATACCTAAAAGAAAATACACTTCTTAAGCAATAGCTAAAAAGACTTAGCCCTTGAATTCACAGCATGGCGTTGTAGCATTTTTACTGACTTCTCAAACAGCCTCTGCGACAACCCAGTGTCAAAGCAAAGCTAATTTCAGGGAAATCTTGATGTGGAATATATAGCCCACCGCAGAGTAAAGAGCCCACACTTATTAAGCATGGTATCTCAAGCAGTATGAACACACTGACCAAAACTCAGGTACTCTAGGTGTAGGGTTCTGGGTTGTATCTCTCATTCTGTCCTGCAGGCACTTGTTAAGATTCATTATCACTATTTTCCTTCAGAGAGCTCACATATACCTGGTTTTCTTTTGGAACAGGAACTAACACATCTGACTGGAGTTTAAGCACTTCAGGGCCACCAAATTCAAACACTCGGACAGCTCTCATCACGCTCCTGGTGGCTGCCATGGCGACCAGAGGATCTGCTAAGAGAAACAATGAGAGCCGTGGTACCTGCTGAGGTCACGGGGAGCCTGAGCCACCGGGAGATGGCCTGGGACACCGCCTGGAACACGGCACACACCGCGGGGTCGGAGTGCGGATCGGTCCCGCGGTAATGAACCGAACCAGGGGGAGGGGAGGGAGCGGGGCAAGGGAAGGCTCCGAGCTGCTCTGGACCGTCCCCGCTGGGAGCACCTCCGGGATCCTGGGCACGAGGAGGACGGGAAGCACAGCCGGGGCCGCTGGCCAGCGGGGCTACCGCGGGGTAAGAGCGTTCAGGACCGTGCCCGATGTGATCCCGATACGACGGACCTCGATCGGGCGCGCCCCGCGACACGCTCCCACCGCCAGGCCCCGCCCATAAACACACCTGCACCGCCAGGCCCCGCCCATAAACACACCTGCACCGCCAGGTCCCGCCCACAAACACACCTGCACCGCCAGGCCCCGCCCATAAACACGCCTCTGCCGCCAGGCCCCGCCCCTTGAGCCGCCTCGCGGTCAGGCCGTGCCCCGGAAGCGCTCCTTGCGACCAGGTCCCGCCCGTTCGAGCCGCCCCGTGCAGCCTGGCCGCGTCCCGGGGCTGCGGCGCCCGGCACGGGCGGCGCCGAGCCGCGGTCTCCCCCTCCCGTCCGCTGCCCCTGGAGCAGCGCCGGGCAGCCCGCGCCCGCCGCCTACCTGCGGAGCGCCGAGGAGGGCGGGGCCGTACCACTACTGGCTCCGCCCCGCCGCGCGGGCGCGGCGAGGTTTGTCCGTCGCGGGACGCCGTCCCCCCGCCATGGCGGCGTTCGCGCGGCGCAAGGCGCAGTGCCTCGCGCGGCCCGACCCCAGCCGGAAGCGCGCGCTGGACGCGCGAGCCGCGGAGCTCGTGCGGCTCCTGAACGCGCGCGAGCGCTTCTGCAGCACGAGCTCGTGCGACGGCAGGGTGACCGTGACGGTGCGTGAGGGACCGGGGTGCGGGACCGGGCCGGCAGGGTGACCGTGACGGTGCGTGAAGGACCGGGGGTGCGGGATGGCACCGGGGGTGAGGGACCGGACCCGGGGTGAGGGACGGGAGCGGCAGGGTGACCGTGAGGTGCGTGAGGGACCGGGGTGCGGGACCGGGCCGGCAGGGTGACCGTGACGGTGCGTGAGGGACCGGGGTGCGGGACCGGGCCGGCAGGGTGACCGTGACGGTGCGTGAAGGACCGGGGGTGCGGGATGGCACCGGGGGTGAGGGACCGGACCCGGGGTGAGGGACGGGAGCGGCAGGGTGACCGTGAGGTGCGTGAGGGACCGGGGTGCGGGACCGGGCCGGGCGTGAGAGACGGTGGGTGAGGGATGGGACCGGACCGGCAGGTTGGGTGATCGTGACCGGGGGTCTGGTCGCGGTGTGAATGGGCTCTTGCTTCAAGGGATGCTCCTTTATTTCCAAGGATCGTTTTTGTAGCAGCACGCGGTTAAAGCCACCGAGCTGCCGAGTCATTTTAATGGTTTCTGCCCATCACTAGGACACAGACGGCACGGGGATCCAGAAGAAGAACTGCACGTGGCTGCTGGTAACACATGACCCGTGTGTCAAAGGCGATGTGGTAAGGGCACAGTGAGATACAGCCTTTATATTTATTCATAGAAATGCTCCTGGTGTCATGGAAAACACATTGTGTCAAAGGGCTTTTATACCTGCTACTGAGATGAATTGATACTCTACTCTCAAAATTGACTTTTCCTTAGATGTGTTGCTTAATAAATTCTTCGGACCCATTTTAAGAGAATGCTTTTAAGCTCAGTATCAAATTCTCTGCATAGTTATAAAGGCAGCTGATATTCCAGAAACTTATATAATTTCTTCCTGTCTGGAGTCATATTTAAAATTCTTAAATTAAAAAATCTCTTGAGCCCAGCTTGCTGTGCTAGCAGACAGACACCTGAAAGTGGTGTAATAGGGAATCTCTTATACTGCGTTGTTAATTTAGTGTCATTAAATACTCTGAAGTTCAAAACATCTGTAGTGTGGGGTTTTTCATTTTTAGTATGCTTTCAGAATAATCTACTCTTTGCATATATTGCTTTGTCCCACAAAAGAGGCAGTTGCAAGATCAGCGTTTTCTCACTCAAGCCGTAGTTCACTTTACCATAGATATACATTCTCACACAGGCACAGAAGTGTCCTCCAGAATATTTGTTTTCATTAGTATTTGTTCCAGCAAAGCAAAGCTTGTTAAAATTTCAGGCCAAGGAGGATGCAGTAGGGTGTTGTTAACTATTACGAGAGGAAGTACTCTGATTTTTATATATGTATTTTGGTTTATTTTCCAGATGACAGCACTCAAGAAAGCCACTGGTGATGTTGTGTTCAAGTTTGAACCGTTTGTTCTTCATGTGCTGTGTCGGGAGCTGCAGGATGCACAGCTGCTGGTAAAGCCACGTCAAGTACCATGACACGTTGCTCTGTTACATTCTTGCCTGCAAAAATAAAAGTATTGGCTCCTGGCTAAGCAGTTGCACTTAGAAACAGTCCCAGGTGTGCTGTGTGTTTAATAATTAGGGTAGTAAAGTAAGCTGATGAAAGAACACAGCTTTAAACTTGATGAGGGTTTTACTGTAGTTAGAAAGTAAAAAGACTCACCTGCAGTTCAGGCTTTGAGCAGAAGCAGACTGCTGCATGAAGCACTGCCTGAGGAGCCTTGGCTGCTCTCACTGGCTGCAAGGGCTGGATTTCAGATGGTACTTCACTGCTGGCCAGGTCATTAGGCTCCATTTCCAGTGCATTGAATGATGCCTTTGCCTTCTGCTTTTTCCAGTACGACTGCGGAGAGCAGTGTGTGCCATGCTGGGCTTGTTTTGGCGTTAGTGCAGAAGAAAGAGCTGAGGGGCTCATGTAGAGTGCAGCTGCACTCATCATTGTCAAGGGGTGGCACGACTGTCTGTGAACTTCCAGCTCATTGGGATAAAGTAGTTCAGTGCCTAGAGAGACATTGCATCCCTTCTGCACTGATGGATTCAATCAGGATCCACCTCTGAAAACCACACACCATTTGTGGGTTTGATCTTTAAAAGTATTTTAATGTAACTGTTCTTGAATAAGTTTGGGTAGATGATTTGAATACATTTTTTGCAAAATTGAGATTGTATGTTGCATTGCAACACATCCATAAATATTTTTTTGCTGTGAAAGTATACAAGACCTGTTTAAGCTTTTATTTTTTTCTGCAGCATTCAGTGGCTATTGACTCTGGGTTCAGGAACTCTGGTATTACAGTTGGCAGAGGAGGAAAAATTACAATGGTAAGGACTCTGTTACTGTAAAGGACGTAATAAAGTCATATTGTTATGTTAATTTTTGTACGAGCCAAGACCTGATTGGTGCTTAAGAGCTGTCACAGGGCATGCTATAGCAAAGAAATAGCTTGCTGCTTTAGGTGACAGCAACCTAAATAATCATATGGATAAGCAGGTTTCTTACTGTAATGAACTCCCTACATTATTTAAATAACCTTCATAAACTAAAAAACTTTATTCCAGGTAAATCATGTGTGTGTTTTCAGGCAGTGCGGAGCACTCACTGCTTAGAAGTTCCACTGAGCCACAAAGGGAGATTGATGGTCTCCGAAGAATATATTGAATTTCTGGTACATGTAGCCAATCAGAAAATGGAAGAAAACATACGGAGGATTGACAGGTCTGTAAGAATACACCAGTTCTGTTCATAACATCTACTTTTTCTTCAGTATTAAGTAAGATGTTAGTAACCACTTTTCTCCCTTGCATGTTTTGATTACATTCTAAAGCATTAGTTTCTCCGAGTAATTTGCAGATCCTGAGCAAATCTATAAAAACAGTAACTACAGAATTGTTTCTGTCTAGATTCCACAAAGGCTTGGAGCTAGCTCTGGAAGCTGCTGTCCCTGCAGACACTTTGTTTCCCAAGGGGCCAGAGGAGAGCCACTCTGTGTACATGCGCAGAAGAAAGAGACGGACCGCTCAGGAACACGCTGATTCCAGCAGAGAGCTGGAACCCCATGATGATACTGAGAGCAGTCTTGGTCTGTTTGCTGAAATCATGATATAGACTAAGACATTTGAAAGCAAATGGTGAACTGAAAAAGTTACTGTAATGCTCTTTTTAAGAGACTTATATACTCCTGTGCTCCTATTAGTAATATTCTCATGGATATTGACCAGAAAAAAAGGTAATTAACAGAATTGTGAGCAGGTGCAGCTACAGGACACAGAGAACAAAGCCGTAGAATGTTTTGGGAGTTTTTAAAGTGTACTGTTGAATTAACAAAGTGGTACTCCATCAATTATCCCAGAAATAACTGGTTTGCTGCAGCTTTTCACTCTGTTCTCTGTGGCGGCATTTCACTTCCAGCTTCCTGGGTTTTGCGGAGCCAGCTGGCTCTGCAGGTTTCTCCTTCAGGAAGGGGAAGACAAGCATTGAAGACTGAAGACCATCCACTTGTGAGACAGCCAATACATGCGGTGGAAACACAGAAACCTTACAAAGTAGCCTGTGTGCACCGGTCTTAGACCTCCTGTGTGTTTGGGCGGACTGGTTAAAGTACGACTCAACCCAGGGGCATAATTTCTAGCAATGCAGAGCTGCTGGCCAGGAGCTCTGTGAGCAAAACTGGAGTCCCACAGCCCATGGGGCAGCAGGCAGGTGGTGGGAGCAGCCCACAGCAGGGCAAAGCACTGCAGCTCCTCAGGTGTGGGGACATGGCTTCTGCCACAGGTGCTACTGCAGCATTGTCGGGATGTGGGCTTGTGTCAGACCTTTGCAGTCTCCATTTTCCACAGGCCTTCCTCTCCACTCTGAAGGTCAACTGCCTGTCTGGGCTGAACTGAAACCCCAGGGCTTCCATCAACAAAAGCAACATCTGCCTCCATGCAGAGGGTCCTCCCCAGCCTGCTACCTTAGCAAAGCCCTGGGGAACCCCTGTTGCCATCCCCACTGCTGGGAGACCCACTGTTCCTGCAGATCCCTCTTCACCGCCTGGGGGGCACATCTTGCACACAGAGGAGGGAGTTGTTGCTTATAGATTTCAGGGAGTTTGTTCAGAATAGTCTGAACCCTCCTCTGCATGTGACATTTCTTAGAATGTCTGGCACTGGTCTGTTGGACATGGCTCAAGGGACTGATGACACCAGCACCAACCACAAGCAGTGCCCACAGACCCTGTAACAGCCCAAACCCTCACCCTGTGTAAC
This sequence comes from Vidua macroura, assembly GCF_024509145.1. NCBI lineage: Eukaryota > Metazoa > Chordata > Aves > Passeriformes > Viduidae > Vidua > Vidua macroura. Next base: position 32,867,452 of record NC_071579.1, read on the forward strand.
AGCACTACAGTATTTACATTCTGAGAAATACAGTTTGTCAGAAACTCATCTCGCATTCCTCTGAAAAATGATTAAAAATTCAGGAAGACTTTTTGGCATCTTAACACAAAAATGTTACCCTGTCTGCATCTTGTTACTTTATTCCCTTCATCACCAGTGATTGAAGACTGTTGAGGATCTCGTACTAAAACTTGACACTACAACAAGACAAACAGAGAAGGATCAGGGAAACATGTTACTTCGGTATGTAGAAGAGTTTGTGCAACATTTTTCTGGTATTTTTTGTTTTGGTTTTTTGGTTGTTTTTTTTTTTTTTACCCCATCCAAGGTTGCAGACAGTGATGCTGAGGAGGCTTCACCACCCTGACAGTGTTCTGGCACCAGCAACACCTTCCTTCATGCACCACTGCCCTTAGACCTTGCCCCACACTCACCCAAGTTCCACCAGCTCATTTTGAGGTTAATTTTGTCAAGCTGTGTTTTATTTCCAGCTGCTGTATGGGATTCTCTTGGGCTGTCAGTGTGCAGAGCACAGGCAGCAATTGGGAAGAGCATCCAGAAGCAGCTGGAGGCAGCACCCCTGAAAAGGGGATTCTAGGGGTTATGGCTGCCTGGAAATTCACCAATAAGCAACAAGACTCCTAAAACTGTCAAATCTTTATCATTTTGAAGTGTGCTTAGCCACTTAATTAATCTAAAAGATATTTTTATACTTGCTCTCACTGTGTTAAATTTTTTAAAATTACAATTTCAGTCCCTGTGTACTCAGTTTTTTCAGGGGAGGCAGATGGGTTCATTCACTCCAGGAACTGATTGTCATTTTTCACCCCACAGCATTTCACATCCACACCAGGAAACTACTCAAATCAGTGCCACAGCATTCCCTGTGGCTGTGCCACAGGTTCTGAGCCAGTTGTGCTCCCCAGCACATCCATGCACTTGGGCACAAAGTCACTTGACCTGTTCGCTGGCATAATTCTGTACATGCAAATCACAGATGTCAGGAGTGCAAGTGTTCACTTGAAACAGCTTCCTCTGAAATTCACATACTTAAAATGGTTCACAGGAGTGTGGCAGTAATAGCTGCAGAGTGCAGTGAAATCAATGTTTGCACATGGGGTTAAACCTCTCCAGACCAGGGTGGCTTTGCACCTCTCAGCTTCCACTCCTGCCAGGGCTTCACTTGACTTTAACCAAGTCTCAATTTAATTTAATCAGTCTCAAGTTTTTTGAATTTATCATATTAAATGTATCATGCATTGGAGACTTAGCGGGTTCTTCAGTACTTTTGGTTACTGAAAATACACAATTACTTTGTAATATCTTGTGAATTTGATTTTACATAGTGGGATATTGTAGGAAATGTTTCACTTCTGATCTGCCCATAGTTGAAAGTACCCGAGCAGAACATGCTGGGTGTTTTGTGAGAGAACCTTTGAAAAGGTGTGTCTTTAAAAAATTCGTGTCTTTAAAAATTATATAAATACCAAAATTTCCTGAGCTGCTCACTTCATTTCTTCACACCAGGAGAAAATAAAGCTGGTAAGAATTGCTGTCAAACATGCTGTGCTGGCAGTGGTGTGACAGCAGGCAGCTACCTGGGATCAAGGTGAGAAAATTCTCAGCTTTTTTTTTTTTTTTTTTTTTCCTTAAATCAGAGGATGACACCCAAATTCCATATAGAAATTACATGAAAGCTCTTGTTCTGCATTCTTAATGCAGTTTATTGATGGTACCTGAGCTGTTTTGGTCAATTTTATACTGGAGGGAAAAAGCTTGTTTTCATTTTCTGCAGGATCCCGAGAAAAGAGAAATGTTTTTCTCAAAATCGGTTTTATAGTTGTAATTGTGATTTTTGCAGAGTAGTTCTGACAGCTCAGAGCCTGGTTGTTGGGCGCTTAGCCCAGCTGGCAGAGGACAGTCGCTCTGCCCCATCCCGCACCGCCCGGCTCTGTCCCGTCCCGCACCGCCCGGCTCTGTCCCGTCCCGTACCGCCCGGTTCTGCCCTAGCCCGCACTACCCGGCTCTGCCCCAGCCCGCACCGGCGGCTCTGCCCCATCCCGCACCGCCCGGCTCTGTCCCAGCCCGCGCCGCCCGGCTCTGCCCCAGCCCGCACCGCCCGGCTCTGTCCCATCCCGCACCGCCCGGCTCTGCCCCATCCCGCACTGCCCGGCTCTGCCCCAGCCTGCACCGGCGGTTCTGTCCCAGCCCGCACCGCCGGCTCTGTCCCAGCCCGCACCGCTCGGCCCTGTCCTGTCCCGTACCGCCCGGCCCTGTCCTGTCCCGTACCGCCCGGCTCTGTCCCAGTCCGCACCGCCCGGCTCTGTCCCAGCCCGCACCGCCCGGCTCTGCCCCCTCCCGCACCGCCCGGCTCTGCCCCCTCCCGCACCGCCCGGCTCTGTCCCAGCCCGCACCGCCCGGCCCTGTCCCAGCCCGCACTGCCCGGCTCTGCCCCCTCCCGCACCGCCCGGCTCTGTCCCAGCCCGCACCGCCCGGCCCTGTCCCAGCCCGCACCGCCCGGCTCTGTCCCGTCCCGTACCGCCCGGCTCTGTCCCAGCCCGCACCGCCCGGCTCTGCCCCAGCCCGCACCGCCCGGCTCTGTCCCAGCCCGCACTGCCCGGCTCTGTCCCGTCCCGTACCGCCCGGCTCTGTCCCAGCCCGCACCGCCCGGCTCTGCCCCATCCCGCACCGCTCGGCTCTGTCCCAGCCCGGGCCGGGCGGTGAGTGCGCTGCTGCGCGGGCAGAACCCGATGCTCGGCACGTCCCCTCGGCGCTCTGCTGACACCCTCCCTCTGTCTCGGGGATTCGGGCAGAGGTGGAAGGTGCCGGCACGACCAGCTCTAACGGCGGTGAGAATTCATTCATACAGGCATTGGAGTTCCTCCGTGTGAACAGAACAGGATTTTTCGTTTCTCTAAATAAGGACCTAGTCAGTTCTGTTTTATCGTATTTTAACACGGCGCAGGGAGCGTAGCTTTCCGCGCCTGCCCTGGTCCGCCAGTCCCTCCTTGGCCCCGGGGGGTGCCTGGCGGCGGCGGGACCGAGGGAAACCGGGACCTGGCGCGGGGTCCAGGCCCGGCGTGAGCACCGAACGAGCTCTGAGCCCCCGCCGCCGCCGGTCCCGCTCCCCGCGCCGGGAGCTCGGGGCCGGGGAGATCGCCCAGCATTCGGGAGAAATCAGCCCTTGTGCCTCTCCCCGCGCACGCTCCGGCTGATAGCAGAAGCCATTTAAACTCCCGAAATACCGAACAGCTGTCAAGAAAAAACCTGTTTTCCTTGGGATGATCAGCAATTCTCCATTAATGGAGATATAAATGGTTCCATCACTTCCCAACTGCTCGTCCTCGATAGATTCGGCACTCATGTTACGCGGGCAGCGCTGCTCTCTTATAATCTGTTAATTTAAATATTTTTGCATAACATTGCTAGCAAAAATCAAGGAATATTTCCAAGGGAAATGCACCCAGAGTTTATGCATATAATCCACTTTTTTTCTGTTATTTTGCATCCCTTGATGCCTTATTTCAGGGTTTTCTTCAATCACACTTAGCCTGAGCCTTGTTTTGTTTTCTCTCACTTGAAACACCTTGAAAAGACTGCTGAGAGAATGATGTGAAAGCTAAATCTGCCAGGATTTTACTTAGAACTCCGTGCAGGGTCTACTTGTTGGTCCTGTAACATATTCACCTCATAGTGACATACAGGATCCAGGGACACACCAGTTTTGGAAAATATGCAGGAATGCTGTGGGTAATTCTATATGAGATCAGAATTTGTCCCAAAATGTACAATATTAAAAATGACCACTTTCCCTTCATTCCTATTACCTAGATATGAAAGTTCCAATTCCAGAATGTGTTTTCACATCCACAGCACTCTGGGGTAGTATTAAATGAACTCTGTTTAATAAAACACATTCCAAGTTGCTATTTTGATTGAAGCATTATACTTCTTGTCTTGCTATAAGCAGTTCAGATTTCACTGGGTCATTGAAAATTTTTGAATCAGTCTCTTTTCAAATAATATTTAAAATACAGACATAAATAACTGTGACACAGATCCCTTCACAGCACAAACCAGGAGTAAGGGACTCAGTGCTGCACAGCCGGTGCTGCAGTTACCTCCCAAGATAGGAAGGAAATTTTGTTATTCTCTGAACACACCGATCGTACCTTTCATAAAACATCTCACATTCATCCAGGGAGACAATAGCATCCCATTTTGTCCTTGAATCATTGAAATAAGAGGTATTTTGATCACAAATGTCTGCTATTATCAAAACACCATCATGATTTCCACAGGATTAGAATAGATAACCCAGGTGAAGCTGTGCATAGGTCCCACCTGATTCTTTTTTTCTGCATCAAGTTTTATCTGTTTTTAAACACTCTGTTATTGAGAACAGCAGCACCAGGCAAAGTCCTTAGTCCTGTCCAGGGCACCCTCACAGGTGATGGCCAGAAGGAACATTGTCCAAGTCCTCTGTTTTGATATTTTCTCCCTAGAAAACCCGAGAATCACAGAATTGCTGTGGTTGGAATAACCTCTAAGATCAACTCTGATGTGCTTGTGAAAAATCACAATAGACTTGCAGAAGATGGAAAAAAAATATTCACAAAAATACTGAAATATTTACAGATGCAGTTCTCCCTGCTTGAACCAGGAAATAAATGGAGCTCAGGGTTCCATCAGGTACTTCCCATCAGGATAAACTATGGGTCCAATGGTTAATGTCTCTCTGCCTACTCCAGACAGTCCAGGCAGGATTGGGACAGCAAAGCACCAGCTCCATCCAACTGGGTGGCCCCTGGCCAGGAGAGAACGGCCAGGGTGGCTGCATTGAGGTGTCAGCTGGGCAGCAGGCTCTTGCTGCACCAGCACCCCAGCATCACCCATCCACCTGCACGGGTGGCCCTCATCCTTTCCTTTGGGAAGTTCCTAATGCAGAAGTTTCCCACTCTAGGGAGCTCATGCAGGAGCCCCTGGGCTGGGAACAATGCTCAGTGTGCCACCGATTCCTGCATGAATCTCTGGGCAAAGGGAAGAGCCATTTCACCTTTCTGTGCTGCATGGCAACTTGTACACGTCAGAGTCCCATGGACAGAGGATCCCTCCAGACTTTTCTTTCTTACATATTTCCACTGTAAATTACTTCCCTTCCAGTATGAGATCAAGGAGAAAAGGGGTGGTGGAAGTAGGAGAGCAGTAGCAGGAAAAAAATATCTGACAAACAGCAACAGCTCCCCAACACCCCTTTAAAGTAATGACAATTTACCAAATGGTTGGGAAGTTGTTATAATTCCTTTTCCAAATTATTACTCACCCTTTAGATTAGAAATGAGGCCAGGGTTAGCAATCAGCCATAAATGGTAGGATTTCTGAAGTAGAAGCACTTGTCTGATTGTGAAGTGGAGGCCATTATTGCCTTGATTGAGTCTTTTTTTTCTGGGTTTTTTTTTTTTTTTTTAAAGCTTGCTTGATTTGTGGCTGAGAGCACACATTCACCACAGTACTGGGTGCAATCAGAGTCTTCCCTGCTCTTTTTTGCTCAGCGATTTAGGGTCCACTACTTTGGCACAGCTGCCACCTTTTAGCCTCCATCAAGGAGAGATATTTTTAAGTGAACTGCATTTTGTGTTTGTCTTTTATCCTCCCATTGCCTTCCTCATGCTTTTTTTTTTTTTTTTTTTTTTTTTTTTTTTTTTTTTTGAGGGTGGATGAGGGGGGATGGATATCTCTGAAAATATTGTGTGAACTCTAGTTCCAAGTATGAAGTTGAAAGAAGGTAGGTGAAGCTGGCTGGTTGTCATCTGGCTCTATGTACACATCAGATCTGCAGTTACATGAAAAATAGGGTTGAAGTAATTTGCTCAAGGACTGAAGTAATCCAGAAGCACTGATGGGTGATTGGGTGCTGGAGTTGAGTTTAGTTTGCCTGAAACTCTGAGTTTAGCCAAGAATTTGTATTTATACCATTTATTTCCAGAAGTTACCTGTTCTGCTAGCATACTGTATTTTAGAGCTCCTCCCAAGCTGTCTCTGGAGGTGTGAAGCACAGCTGAGGGGGCTGGTGCCCTGCAGACCCCAGGGTTCACCCTGGCCCCCCAGCCTGGTGGCAGCCAATGAAGCCTGTGCAGAAAAGGCAGCAAAGCAGCACCAGGGCCACCCTGCTCCAGTCCAGCAGAGCCTGCCAGCACTTTGGACTCAGGAGCACATCAGTACATCTGCAGGAAGCCACACACATAGACCTCTTTCCTTTAATTGCTACTGCTCTGAAATAGCTGAGTTTTGCCACGTAGTCCATTTGCAGGCAGGAACTATGTCAGCTAACTCAGTAACACACACTTCTATGGGCCACTGGCACATCCCTGCAACCATGGTGAATGGAAATGCACCAAACCCCAACTACAGTGGTGTGATAGGCCCTGGGAGCACAGGGGCCAGGCTGTGCCATGTAATGCCATGTAAATTGATGTAACATTTACCATGTAATGTGATGAGATGTGATGTGATGCTGCATTAGAAGGCTAGTCCTGCTGACTGTGTGCAAAAACAGGCAGTGGAAAAATAACAGAACTAATATCTCTTTATGCTGGAAACTGCAAATGCAGCAGAACAGGTATTTAGTGCATGTCTGTAACTCACCTATTCCTCAGACATGTTTTTCAAAATGTCAGTTTGGAGGGTCTAGTGCATCACTAACATCAGCCATCAGCCACCAACTCCTCTGGGTGGGACACAGAAGAAACTGCTCCAATAGGTTGTGTCCCTTTCTAAGAACAGCCCATTTGGAGCCAGAGAGGGGATGGGTGCCAAAATCATCCCCGAGGGGAAACTGGGGGCAGAGAGCAGCAGTGGTCACAGGGCCAGCTTGTCTCTGTCTTTGCAACATTCCCCCAGGATGTATCTGCTCATCTGACAAGAACCTTCCATCAACTGAAAAAATGTTATATTTCCAGGATGCAACACCTTAGTTAAAGTTTCAGTCCAGTTGAAATCTTCAGGTAGATGCTGTGGTTATTTGTGTGGAACATCTAGTATTTTTTTTTTGTAAATTTACATTTCAGGAGAGGTTCTGTTAAAAACATACATTGAAGAAGGTTGGCCAGTTGCTGTTACCCGTCAGCCCACTCAGAGATCTCTCCAGTTGTATTTTGTCAGCTTGGAGGAGTTTGCCAGTGGGGTGACTTGTCAGATCCACATGTCTTGTGTGTTGGCCAGTTTTATGAATTGAAGGGTGTTGCTCTGCAAGGACTATGGGAGCAAAAGGAAACAGTCCATTTTTCACATGTACCCCTTTTCCAAGATTATACCCCTCCTTTTCCTTACATCCAGCTGCTGTGGTTCCAGTCACCACAGTGGGCTGGCCAGCGCAGGACAGGCAAAATTCTCTTGGTCAGCCACGAGGTCCAGCACCAGGAAGGAATGTGTGTCTCACTTCCTCCCTGCAGCCTGACACTGAGCACGTTCGGGGTGCAGTGGTTCAGAGCTGTCACTAATCATTATCAGCTACATCTCCTGTGCTCCCCGGCAGCCCCCAGTGCAGAGACTGTGCTGCAGGGTGGTAGCCTGTCACCAGGGCTTGGAGGGAGAGGGATAACCATCTTGGTACAAACTTGACATCTATAAATTGATTACATAAGTGGGCAGTGGTGGTCCTTTCAAGTATGCTCCTTTTGTTTCAGCTTTACAGTAAAATTACCAGCAGCAGTTTACAATTAAGGGAAATAATAATAACTGCATATGCTTTCATCTGCACATACAATTACAATAAACTGCTTGCTTTAATAGGATTGTGAAAAATCTATGTTTGACCCCTACAAAAAAGTAAACATTCTTGTTCTGGATACTATATCATTATCACAACAAAGGGAAACTCCTGAAATCTGATGATTTAAACATCTGGAGAATGTTAATCACTTCAAAATGACGGATGTTTTTTATTTCAGCTTTTGACAGACACACTCCTTTCATAGATAGATGATTATTTACATAAATTACATCACCAATATGAAAAAAAGGTCCAAAATAACTTCAAAGGATAAAGAGCTTAATTAAAAGGAGGCTTTTGCATTTCTTTTTTGTAGAACGCAGGAGAAATAGAAGAATTTGCAAAGGGAAAATGTAACGCCACCATTTTAAATGTTTTGCAGTTTGGCTGTTGGCTTTTCCCCTCTGTGCCTGGGCTATGGAAGTGCACTTTGGAGGGCTGAGGTGCAGTAACAGTGCTGCAAGAGTAGCTCACACTGCCCCTGCCCCAGGGAACAGGGCAGGTTGTGAGATGGGCAGGGGGCCGAGGGGCAGCTCAACTTCTCAAGCACTTTGCAAAGGCTCTGCAAAGGTTTTGGTTCCTCTCTGGCCAATACCTGCAGCTTCCACTGCTCTTTTACCACCAATTCCATACAATATAAGGCCACTGACTTCAGCAGGACTGTTCTTCACCAACTCAGATTTGTTTGGCTTCATGTTTTATAAGTAAAATAAATAATATTAAATATATAACATATACATAATACGTTCTGTATAACATAACGTGTTCTATTTAACATAATGTGGTCTATTATAACATACAGATCTACAAAGAGCAGCACCAAGGTACTCATCAAGAGTGGGATTATGGGATCTGCATCCAATCCTTCAATCCTGTGCCTCAATGTCACTCATCAGGAAGCAAATTCAGCATCCTCCCCCCTGCCGTTGCGGATGATGAGAACAGGCTCAGCTGCAAGCTTTCAGCTCCCAGCTACTTGTAAGACAACAATTTCGAAGAAGGTTGCAGGAATGAGTGAGAGGAGCATGCAGGCAAATCTCACAGTGTGACATCTGCAGAGACCCACGAGCACTTTGGTACAGCCGGGTAACGCTGTGTTTAACACAAGCACTCTGAAAGGCCACTGCACACTCAGTGTGGATCCAAAAGGATCCCTGTGCTGATCTACTTCACAGTCACTGCTCCAGCTGAATTCTGTCAGCTCCAGAAAGGCTGGAATTGGCCACACTGCAGCCCGACCCTGCTGGAGAGCCCTGGGCTGTGGGGGCCGAGCCACGCTGCCACCAGCCAGACCCATTGCAATTTGGCTGATCTGCTACAATTTCCTCCTACACGCTGAGCTGATCCGCAAGCTGACCTTAGCCAATTTGTCTTCTTTCTGGCAGAAATGTCATCCAAAAGGAAGTTATTAAGTCAAGGAGGTAATTCTGCAAGAGCAGTCCACTGTATAAACAGAACTTGACCCAGGGTAATTTATTTCTGGTCCTGCACAAACGTATGACCGATATGTTTCAGGATCTGAATATGCCAGTGAAGGCCAAAACGTAAGAATTTTAAACAATATCCGTGAGGAGTTTTCTCTAGTACTAGAAACTGAGAAACAAGTGTAAAACAGCTTTTAGAATCTGAAGAGATTTGGTATCTGTATTTAGGAGAATAAACATCTCCAGACAGTAGAGCTTGGCCTAGAGTTTTGCTAACCAACTTTTATTTCATTCCCTCCCTAATGTGTTAACCTGCATTGATGTCCCCCCACATTTAACAACATTACAAAGGGACCATTCACTGTCTTTTTTCTTTACTAACTTGATAGACTGCTTAAAAATCATTTTTAAAAGGAGGCAAAGAGTGGAAAAAATACTAGTTAGTGCTCTCCAATGTTGAAAAAAATTATTTAGAATGCAGTTGGAGGCTGTCTTCCTTACTAATATTAAATTAATATTTTGCTTAGCCTATAGCAATTTCCTTACCAAAGTTCAGTTCTCAACACATCCATGAAAATCATCAGGCTTTCCTTACACTGGGTGCACACACAGACACCCAATGGCTGGTGGGAATCAGCTGCTCCCAGCCCCTGCAGTGGCCAGTCCTGCCCAGGCACAGCCCCCTGGGTCCCTGCCAGGATTCCTCCATCCTGGGCAGGATGGCAGCCACAGCTCCACTCTGACATGCCATGGTCAGGACACCCTTCTAGGCTGGTTCTAGGAAAGAGCCCAGGGGTGTGAAGAGAAGAAAATCACCAAGCTGAGTCTGCAAAGAGCAGCTGGGAGCAGCCTCCAATTTGGGGCAGGAGGGCTGTTTCGCAGGCAGAAGACAGCTCACGTCTTGTTTTTGGCAAAACTGCAGGCTATGCTGTCACAGTTTCAAGTATCAACAGAGTACTGGGGGCTAATGTCACAGTTCCTACATCATCAAACTTTTTCCTGGTGTGCAAAGGTATGAAATGGTTAATTGTATTTATGTTGAGAGAATGCACATGACTTCCCAAGCTATGAAAAGCAGTTCCCTTTCTTGCCTGGTATTTACACTTACATTAAATAGCTCCCTTTCTAGAAATACCAGCATTTGAATTTTAAGGAACTTCACAGTATCAAATGTTTCCTTGATGGCTGCACCTGGACCCAGATGAGCTCATTGTATACAACTACAGCCCCACTCAAATGCACTGCCTGCTCTGTTTGTTTTCACCAGTGAAATATGATGTATGTCTCCAACAAACACCGAATCTGCTTTTTGTTCTTGCTCTTGTCAACCAAAAGGGATTTCACAAAATATTTTATTTGGTTATCACATAAAGTCATGTTATTTTCAGTGAGTTTCGTATCAGACATGCCTCAGATTCTTCCTACAGCTCATAGTACCTATCAGTTCTTCATACTATTATCATAATAATTGTTTGGAATTATCATAACTGTTATGTATGCAAAGAATAGAAAATTAAAGCAGCGCACAAATCAAATGGAAAAATGCATTTTAAAAGACCAGAATTTAAATCTAAAATGACAGGCACAACAACACTACCTCTCTGTGGAAAAGATGTGGATCTTCACAGCTATGGATGAGGCACTCCAGAAGATTGTTCCTCCGTTTGCATTTTAATACAACCTTAAAATATTAAAATTAGAGGTGGATGAAATGTGCTCAGACAAATAATTTCAGTTCTATCTGTTTCAGAACACAAGCCCCTCTGTTCCCTTCCTGCTACCTCACTGTCAGCCGCAGACAAGGTGACAATGGTGTCACCCAGCCAGGGCCCAGGGTGTCCCAGGGAGTTTTACATCCTTCTCCAGCTGCAACACAGCCAGAGAACCCACCACTGCAGCACAGCTGGTGAGGAGGCCTGGGGGCCTAGGTTCTCCTGGCACCAGCTGGTACCTGGGCCTAGGTCAGAAAAACGATTAAGGGCAAAACCAAAGGAGGAAATTTCACAAACAAATATTTCTTTCTGTTCCAAACCTTAGTGATCTTTTGTCTGACAGTAACAAGGACGGTTCTGAATTCTTCTGCTGCATTAACAGCTTAAATACATGTGCCACAAACAAACAACACACAAACATGACACACCTGTCCAAGTTACCGAGTTACAGTCTTAAATCTGGAGCAAGATATGCTTCCAATGAATCAGTCTGGCATTGAAGTCAAAACACTCCTGCTTAGGTCAGTCTTTGAGCAAATTGAGGATAGAGGATGGTTTCCAGTGGGATACCAAGGTTTAGTAATTTGATGGAGAATGTACAATTAGACCAAGCAAAAGTAAACTGCAAGAAGAGTTTCCTGGGTGTATAAATAAACATACATACTAACACGAGCAGTTTTATCATGGCAAGTGCTGCAGGCAATGAACCATTGCACTGCCTCATTCCTGCCATAGGGAACACTGAGACCTCTAGGAATTTAACAAAACAAGCTCCTGATGAAAGTGCAAGTACAATAGAGTAAAACAGGTTTGTAGTTGAATTTGAGGCCCCCAGCTTGAGAGAATTGATTTCTGTCTTTTGCTTTCCGGTAGATTCTCTGTGAGACTTAAATATATGCCCCATTTTACCTGTCTTTCCACAAGCAAATAATAGTTTCCCTTTTAACCTGAGCTTTAGCCTCAGACTGTGGCTGTAGCATGCCCAAAGCAGCGGGTAAAGCACCTGCTGATAACTCACAGTACCAAACACCTTTGCCTCACTCATTTCTCTTGCACTGCCCAATGGTTTGTGGAGGCACATCCAGAGCCAAGCCTCAGGCAGTTCTCTGCACCCATCAGCCACTGAAATTTGTCAAGGGGGTCTTCGAGGCAGTCTGAGCTGTTACAAAGCCTGCCCAAATAACAGCCTTGTTTGAGGGGGCTCAGCCTGTGCTGTGGGTCCCTGGTGCCAGCGCTGTGATGGAGCCCTGTGGGTGCCAGCTGTGCCCCTGGACACAGACCTGAGCATTTGTGTGCAGAACCAGCCCCAGAGAAACCTCCAGACAGATGCACAAATGCTGGGTTTGAGCTGCAAAGGCAGCTGATATTCAAACCAAACACTGCAATCCATTATTACTCACTGCAATCCCTTATTACTCACTACAGATGGAAACAGTGTAAGCCTACACTTTTCACACCACATTTTGACTCAATACCAGCCAAAAGACCAGAGCCAAAATTCTGTCAAGGCTCTGTTCTTTTCAGTTTTCATTCCTTGAGAAGGAATCTGAGGGAACAACATGGCTAGGACACCTCTAACCTAATTCGAAACTTATGCCCTCTTAGAAATGAATAGAAGAGATACAGACAGTGAAAGGAAATGTCATCAAAATCCCAGGATTCCAACAGTCACAGAGATGTGAGCAATCCTCTGGTAACCCTATAGCTGCATCAAAAGCAGCCAGTGAGCCCCGGGCAGTATCGCCAAGATGATTACTCAGTTCCTCTTGAAAGTTTGCATCCAGCTTCATGTCTTACGTGCCCTGTGCTCCACATTCTGCAACGGGTAAAAGGAAACTAAGCCATGTGTTCCTGTTTTAATTACAAATCCAAACCTTTCAACTCATTCCTGGATGACTTAATCATGCTGGGAGACTGAGCAAAGCTGACAGGTGAATGTGAGTATAAGGAATACACAGTTGTTAATCTAAACCTTTCCTCTGCACTGGAGGACCACAGATTCCCACCACGACTGGCAGAAGTGAAACACTCAAGGACCCCAGGGAGGACTGGTGTGGTTGCAAGGCTCAGGTAGAAACTGCACAGCTCCCCATCTCTGGTATATTTTCCTTTGTAAAACCCCTAAGAAGTGCAGTTGAGAGTAATTTTTCAGAAAATGAGTGGAAGCATGCTAAGGGACTGAGAAATTTACCCAAGGGCACACAGATGTCATGCCACAGCAGGGGACTGAAATTTAATGTCCAGAGTCTTTGGCTCCTTTGGCAAACACAAGTGTGCTCTCCACACCCAATCCGTGCCCACGGCCATGTGCCATACAGCAAGAACCAAGAGAATAGCAGAGGCAGGGGGTGTTAAAAGTCACCTTCTAGCTGTAACCACACATGGTTCAGCATGGACTGCCCTCATGCCCAGCATGGTATCATGATTAGTGAACAGAACTCCCTCTGAAACAGGACTATGGCAAGAAAAGCAAAAGGAGGTTTGACCTTATTCGGGATTTTCCTTCCAACATCCATCACCACATACACCATAACACTCAGTATCCAATTGAGATCTCCTAGCAGACTGATGATGGAACATTCCAGGCCCTTCTCGGCCCTCAGGATGATAGCAGATGGCTCTGTACTTCACCACTTAGATGAAAGCCCATGGGTTCAGAAATATTTCATCTCTCTGCAGCATGTCTCAGCTTTTTCTTTACCAATGATGATTATTCAATAAAAGTTTGTAACTGCAACTCCATATCCACAATATAAATCAGTTTTAACTGCACAGTCTAAATATGTGAGTGTTCTGGAAACCAATTGAAAACAGATAGGTTCCTGCTCACAGCTCCATGGCAGTGAAAACCATGACAAGCTGAGGAAGGTATGCTCAGAAAGGAAAATCTCACACCAGTGCTCATATGGAAATGATTTTTTCAAAACACTGTGGTATTACAAAACCAGCCCAATAAACAGCAAGGTCACAGTAGCATTGTTCATCATGGCACCTCCTGTAAAATTCAACTTATTCAGCATTTTTGATGGCCAAGACCCTATTTGCTCTTCAGTGTTAAAAGTTAACAGCTGAACAAAAGAATAGTCTTCATCACTACTAATAATTTCTAAAGGTTCTCAACTCAGGGATTAGGCTATACACTCTTGAGCGCTGGAACCTTACCTGTAATATAGTTGCCTACATACCAACATGAGACATTGCATACTTGCTACTTATAGTAACAAAAAATAATAACTTTATTAGCTAGCCGCAAGTCTGCCCGTGCTTAAGAGATCTTTGGAGAAAGCTCTCTGATACATGGTTTAAGTTTCCAGTTGCTCCGTGTGGAGTCAGGAGTTTGACTCAAGGGTTCTCACGGGTCCGTTTCAGCTCAGGATATTCCATAATTCTATGCACATTGTTGGGCCAAGACCAAAGTACTCATGATAATATGTTCAAAAGTCATGTAAATGTGTCAGTTTACAGATGTCTTCTTGAGAGCTTGTGTGGGCTGCACTGGGTATGTCTGTGGCTGGAGAAAAAGCCATGATCAAACACACAGATTTAACTTAAGAGGCAGGAACAATTACACAAAAAATTCCTGAGTGAAGGCTAAATTTGGTCCACTTGGAGATTTCATAAATACAATGTAGTGATGAGCAAAGTTGCCAAAAAATAAGATGTCTCTACCCAGTCACCCAGCTCTGAGCAAGGGCTGACCACCTTTGAGCGGCTGGGAGGATCCAGGTGCTGGCTGGGCTTCCTGGCAGTCATCAGATGGACAGACAAGGGGGGACCAGCATTCTTCTGCTCAGGGTACTCTAGTTTCTTGCACCAGGGAAATCTTTCAGCTGTTGCCATGCCAACCATTCTTTTGGCTTGCATACCCTTATACAAGACACTTTATCTGTTTTCAATGGTTCCTAATCCAGGAGAGGAATCAAACATGCGCTTAAACACATACTGAAGTCCCATGGAAGCAACGAGAGAAGCTTAGGAATCAGTGCCAAAGCAAGGAGAATTATTTCAGTGGTTTGGGAAATAAAGTTGTGGTTTTGCTCTTCCCTCCCTTGCTCCGAGCTGTCTGCTCTCATCCCATCACCTGGCCACCCCCTGGGCTAGCGAGGTTATGTGCCACTGGCAGAAGAACGTGGCACCAAAACCCACCTCACGGTCCTTCACCAGCAGCACCACAGGTGTCACTCCAGTGCTTCACTGCCCTTTTCTCACAAAGCACATCAGCCCAGGAAGCCTTGAGTGGTGCTCAAAAGTGCTCAGGGGCAAGGACCACATACTGCTTGAAGATTGGGGCCATATTATTCCCAGTGAATCTAACTTGCAAGAACCATTAACAGGATGAGAGGAGATGACCTCAACTTGCACCACGGGAGGTTTAGATTTGATATTAGGGGAAAAATCTTCATGGAAAGGGTTGTAAAGCCCTGGCACAGCTGCCCAGGGCAATGGTGGCGTCACCATTCCTGTAAAAGTTCAAAAAGCATGTGGCTGTATTACTCAAGGACATGGTTTGATGGTGAACATGAGGTTGATGCTGGGTTGATAGCTGGACTTGATGATCTTAGAGGTTTTTTTTCCAGCCCTAACAATTGTATAATTCTGTACTTGGAGTTTCTTCTCTGTTATTTGGAAAAAACATATTTTTACTATATTTTTCACTCGGACTGTCATGATGGTATCGCACAGAGAGGGGTAAAAGGCAGTTCCAGGAGCAAGAGGGCTGGCTGTGTCTTGTGAGAAGGAGACAATCAGCTTCGTCTGTAGAAGAAGGAGGTAAAGTATTGCTGCTACCAGAAAAATCACAGGTGTGACTGAGCAGCAGGTTCTCGGAGAGGTCTGAGCAGCCATAGAACTGGCTACAGTAACAGTCTTTCACAGAGGTGCTTGCACATCACAGACACAACCAGCAGAATTCAGCTCATTACAGCCCTGCTGGTTCTGGATATGCATTTTTTTCCTGAAATGTACCTCTCCAATCTAATTGCTTATCAAATAATTAGCCTAAATTTGGTCTTTGAGTGGTTGCAGCTTTTTGGGGTGAATGAGAGTTTCTAACAGCTCATTCCTGTCCTCTCACTGACATGCATAATGAAACATGGGCGAAGAAAGGGAATAAGCCAGGGGCCTATAGCACTGGGGTGGGCCAGGGCTGAGCACCTCCAGAGACAAGCCCCCACACTGCTGTGGACACTCAGGGATCAATCAGTTCTTCCCCATATGTTGTGGCAAACACTTACATGTCCCACAAAGGGGCTGTGTTCACTGATAAATACCAGATTGCCTCAACATGGCTGTTCTGGGACTTAAGTTTCTTGAAAAATGCAGCTTTTATTAAAGATAATTAAGCATTGTTTTCTTTGGTGTGAGTCATTGAACTGTATCATGTTCTGCCTTTGCATTTTGGATGATCAGTATGATGATACTGGGAAAAATATAATAATTTTGATTACCACAGCAAGAGCAAGGGCAACAAGTTCTGATCTTAAATTTCACAATACACATCTATTACTACTCCCATATTAACAAAGCAGAGCCCTGAACATGTTCATTTTTTACCCATGTTCCTTGGGAATGCTGGAATAGTTATTGTTCCATTCCAGATCTTAGATACTACAGCTCTGCAGTTTACCAGCTCAAGCCAAATTCATACCGACTTCAGGAAACTATTAGAATATATCAGCCAATTTTCCTCTAGCAAGAAGTAATCACTTGGGAACAGAAAGGATTAAACTCCATCTTCAATGGGGTCTAAGCAGTTTTTTAGGCACTTTCTCAAGAACACCACTCTGGAGAAGCCAAGATTCATAGTCAGTCTTGTAAAAGATTTTGCATCACCAGTAAAAGCCTTTGGAAGTGAACCAAGACTTTGCTGTCATTTAGTCAATGGAGCCAAGTCTTCGTCACCTGTGCAGTAGTGGGGGCAGCATTTGCCTCCAGCCACTCAGGGGAATCAGACACTGTGATTTTAGGGCACATCTACATCATACACAAAGGCAGTGCTCCAGGGTTCTAGTTCACATCAGAAATTATTCTGCCACAGTGATGTAGAGGCTTTATGCCAAAGATGCTGCAAAAATTACTTGGCTTTCTTTTCTGTTATGACTGCTGGCTAATTCCCAGGCAAAAGTAGGCACTGGACTGTAGACACACTACAGTCCACCTCCCTCCCCTCAAGAGCTGCCCAGAAGCCAGTTTTTACTTGGTGAAATTTCTATTAATTTCAAGGTCTTGTGCCTATTGCAAAGGTAAAAATCAGCCTATTAAGAATAAAAAAAGTGTTAGGTGTCAGAAATTATCAAGCAGACTTTCAGAGCCTCAGGTTGTGCTGAAGCATTTTCTTGTGATCTGTTAACAAATGTTGCATTCCCTGAGAAGAAAGACTCTCCCTTTGGTTGCTAAATATAACTCAGACCTACAAAACCCATACAAAATACACTAAACCCAAAATAATAAAGCAGTAGGTTTGATTCCATTTCCATCCAGATTTTTGGAAATTTCTGTGGTCTGATGTCCAGCTGATAAGAGAGGACCATGACCATCTGTGTGAGAAGAATCTACTCCATGATGGGAAAACCAGGTGTAGCTAAGACAAGAATGAACCTCAGGACCATTATTCTGTTTTGCAGCACAGGTAACAACTTGCAGCTTACAGCAGTACAAGACTTGTGTGCATCTCTGTCCCCAGCTGAGGCAGCTGTCAGAGGATTGCTGTGGGAACCTTCAGTCTTAGTTCCTTTATTTTGCATGTTTGGGTTTCAGAAGGTTTCAGGGCATAAAAAGTCCTTGAAACACTTGGCCATTGGTTTGTTTTTTGGCGGGTTTTTTGTTTGGTTGTTGTTGTTGTTGTTGTTTTTGTTTTGGTTTGGTTTGTTTTTTTTTTTTTCAGTTAGAAAATGGAGACTGAAATGGGGAAGAATCTGCCTGAAAAAAAAAAAAACAATTATAGTTGTTCTTAATTATTATAAAAATATGAAGATATATAGAAGAGTTAGATTTCATATGGAAAATTACTAATTCTCTCTAGAATTTGATTACCTACAAAATACATCTCTGTGACAAAGCTTTACAAAGGAGTCCAATTAATTTCTACAGGATAAAATCACAAGAAATTCTCAATGGTTGGTTTCTAAACCATTTTTATTCTAAACTAATTTTTATTCCTAATACCTGCAATAAATTATTTTTACCACATTGTGAGTTACACAGACTGACCACAAAATGACCAAGCCACACTACTGGAATAAAACACTTTAAAGCTTACCATTCTTATGAAGTATTTTGATTATGTTATTCAATTGAACTTAAAGATTAAAAAAAAAATCACAAGGGAAATTCTTGTGTGGTTCAAAGCCATATTCACCTGGTTTGAGCTTTTGTTTTTGTCTTGAGTTAAAGCTGTACTCATTAACTTGAAACAATACACTCAAATTTTCAACATATGTGAGTTGAATTTGACTCAATGTCCTGGCAGGATTCCTGGGAAGGTGTTACACAGTACCTTATTTTGCTTTCACAGATGTACAACTTAGAGCTCCAGAGATGATGCTGGTGCCTCTGAAATAGTCCAGATAAATTTAAATTTACATTAAAACACAAATACTAGGCTGCCACAGCCTTACAAAGGGTGTCCATAGTGCCAGCATTTACACTGAAACCCCAGAGTAAACACTGGGATGTTCTTCTGTGATGAAGGAAGGTGCAAAAAGAAAGGACAAATGGGTCATCAATTACTAAATAAGACGTTGGATTTTCTTGAAGGTGCATGACTGTGCAAAGGCCATTTGTCAACAGGAGGGACTTTGCAAAAGCACCTTTCTTACCACCATGTAGTTTGAGTATCAACTTTGAAAGTCAACAGGGCATGGTGCACAGCCTCTGCCAGGGGGGAAAACGAATCCTCACAGTGTAACCTGATGTTCTGGACACCCCTCTGCCTCTCCAATTCCCAAACCACAAGCCAGGATTACATTCCTGGCTCAGTGTTACCTTGGTCTCACACAGGTCACTGTCACAGAAGTGCTCACTAACAGCAGTGTCCAAAACAATCCCACAGTCCCCTGAATTTAAAGCAGATGATGATTTTTGAAGTGTTGTGACATCTCACAAAAGCAATTAATTGTTGTCAGCATTGGATATTCTATTGTATTCTCCAAACCTTGAAAAGAGCTCCAATAGTTTCGGTGAAAATTCACTGAAGTACACATCTGATGGCAGAGAAATGTAGTTTAAACACTGTTAACTGATCACACATCATTTGTGAGGATTCTAAGTGATAAGTCACACCTTGCTAAATGAAAGCCAACTTCTGCCAATAGCCATAAAGTATGATTGTGAAATTGTTTAGTGCAGATCCCATTAGCTAAAAGGAGAAAAGCCAGCAAGGGCTAGAATCCCCCACAGACTCCCCTTGCAGGGCAGCAGCGGCTCAGGCTCCTCTGGCTCTGCTCTCCAGCCAGCGTTCCATCTCCACACTGTGCAACTCCACAGCAGCTGGCAGCACACACAGCACTGCTGTGCCAGCCTTGGGCCGGGGCACAGCACCCAGCAGCTGGAGCTGCACACACAAAGCCTCACTCCAAAACGCTCCTTTCAGATTTTCTGACATGGCGAAAAACCACAATACAACGCAACACACTAAGGAAGCCAAAGGATGCATCTACAGAAAAGAGTCGCAAGATAATTTTCACTCATGGCAAAACTGAAGAAAATCCCGACTCCCACAATGCACATATCAGGACCAGAAATAAATTTCTATCTCTGCGCACATGCTGTCTATACCTACATTGCCTGCCAAGTGGTTTTAGAGAAACGTTTATATAAAAAAAATGTGCTGATTCATCAACAGTAATTTTGTATGTAGGGGAAAAGGTCAGTTATGAGAAACTGACAGTTTCAACATCCAATCCAAAGTCCAATTTTAGAAGTTGATATTAACAGTTGCAACTTTTATTCAAAGTCACTCTTTTACTATGAAAAACTAATCATTTTTTCACAAATTAAAAAAATATAATATGAAACAAAAAAAAGAAAGAAATTCAGAACATAATATTTTAAAATATTCTAAGCAAGTAGTTGCAACTGACTCCCTTAATTTTTGTATTTTCAGACTTTCCTCACATCTTAATGGTACATGCAGTAGTATGGACAGTGGTCTTAGGTCTTTTCTCATTATTTTTTTTCCTTCAGCATCCCTCTAAGTACTATCCATAGATGCCAGAGCTTCCTCTCAGCATGATTCACACCGATGCAGAGGGCTCACTTTGCAGGGAGTCAAGTCCAACACACTGAGGCAGCCGCAGCCCCATGAGTAACAAGTCTGAGGACCTGCTCTGATGAACATTTCTCATTACAGTGTTCCTTACTCACCCTCTGCTAATGCTTCATCACAGCGTGGCATGCCAGGGCAGCCTTCTGAAACCACCTTTGGCTCTAAAATTCATTTCGGAGCCTCTTTTACTCACCCCAAGTACTCACTTTGTTCATTTAGTTACAGCCACATGCCCACGATGATTCATGAATGCTGTCTCCTTTCTTGCTTTCCTCTACCATTTCTCTCCTCTCTGCAGGGAGCATGGAGGGCCAGCCAGGCTCCCAGGAAGCCTCTCTGCCCTGGGGTGGCCCCTGCAGTGGCCGTGACCGCTGAGAGCTGGCAGCAGGGCTGAAAGGGGCTCCTTGCCACCGCGGTGGTCCCCGGGGATGAGGGCGGGGGGCAGCCAGCCCCTGTGAGCCTCCCCATCAGCACAGCCTTTTTCTCCCCTTCGGGGCTCGCTAGGAGGGACACAGGCACCTCTGGGACCTTCAGAGCTGATTGCACAAAGTAATTTATAGCTCTGTAAAATTACACCAAGTTGTTAAACGCTGTGTTGTGGGCGCTATCCTGAGCCACCAGCTGCAGCAGCAACCCAAGGACAGAAGCCTAGACTAGACAACAATTTGCTTCTACATTTTAATAAAGAACTAACTCCTAATCAGCCTTTCCTGTAACTCCCAATTAAAACAACAGCATGGAGGGTCTAACAGCATTCTCCAAAGTTTCTTTCTAAAATTTTATTTTAAACAAAACAAAAAAAGAAAGCTGCATGGGATATGTGTTGCAGGTCTCAGTTTTCAAGGCAATTAAATCCTTCTGTTTTAAAATCCCCAGGTTTTTTACTCAGCAGAGCAGAGAAAATCTCTTTGTTCATGGGGAAAGTGATGACTGGGATTTACTTATTTGTTCTCATTGTGATGCACCCCACTGCCAAAGCACTCCTCCCACCCTGACCACGCACCTGGAAAGGGCTCTCCCATGCTCCACACAGGGAAACATGCCCTTGGCTTCCCACGACCATCAGTACCAAATGTCAGAAAAAAACATGTGAAGGAATTAAATTAAACAAAGGCAGTACCATAGAAAGGGTCCCTAATACACAAGATAAGCTTTCACACTTTAACAAACATTTTACTTCCAAAGGACAGCAATCTGGGTAGCCCAGAACATTATGTAAGGGACATCGACAACAGAAGAATCATAAAGTTTAAAAGTCTCTCTTAATCAATGACAAATTTAGTACTTGTTGCTACAATTACAAAGATAATAGTTCCTTTATGTCAGTGCCTTTGGTTTTGCAGCTGTAAAATAGCTTTGAATTCAGCATTTCAAGTAACAGAAATTAATAGGAGGTCATTCCTACCAGAGAAATTTTAGGGGCCCATCCTCTCTAATCATCATTAAAAACTAAATCCACAGGAGAAGAGGCACTTTACTGATTGTCAAGTGGAAGCTATTATTCATTTGATGAAGCTCTTGGCACTGTGCCATTTATTCTGCTGTAGAGCCTGCTGGTTGCTCTACTTCATCTCATGCAATCAAGGTTGTTTCTGCCTGCCAAGAGTTATTTATAGAGTGGGGGAAAAAAATAGCAATATGTTCGCTTGCTTCAAAAACAAGTTTCAAACTTTCTAAGTGAACAACTGCCTCCCTTCTCCCTAGTGACATTCTTCTTTTTGACCTGCACTTGCACAAAAACAAAAGCACTTTCCTAGATTTCGTCTTTCTTGAAACATGAAAATAATTCCAATGCCATGGACATTTTCATTGAGAAATCATCTGATTTTCTCCAGTTAAGATTCTGCATAGCCACAGAGCTATGGCAGCAGGCAGCCAGCTGCCTCGTGTGCCACCCCTTTCAGCCCACCAGTGACAAAGGGGACGTGCAGAAAGGAGCTTCTTTGAGGGTCACCTTCACTGGTGCAGCTCACCTGTGCCGACAGAGTAGGGAAATTTTGTTGGTGCTGGGGACACTTTTCCTGTCTTCACTATGCTGCCAGGTTGAGGAGCTAGCCAAGGCATTTCAGATGAGGGATGATGAATTTCTATCCCAAAGCTTGATTCTCCAGGTCCAGACCATGTATAATCCTTAGACCCAGGCAGAGTGGGCTGCAGTGCTGTGGGAGGCTTTTATATCCAGTTTGATGTGCAAATGACTGTAAATTCCTAAACAAAAGCTTACAGTCTGTTTTTTACCTCAAGGCCAGTTTAAATTAGGAATCTTGACATTCTGAAACTGAAATGTATAAAATCAGAAACAGTCTTTAAAGTGAATGTAGTAAACCACCATTAGTGTTGAGTTTGTGCATAAAACTAGAACCAACCCTTTATGGGTTTTGTAGTTCTTAAGAGCAGCCCCAAGTAAAGCTCAGACTAAACATCTGAAAAGGGGAAAAAGTTGATTTCCTGCACAGTAAGACTAGAAGTCTCACAAATGTTTGGGAAGAAAAACTACCAAAGTGCAATTGAGTACTATTCAATTCTGATTTATTCATCTCAAAACAAACCATGGTCATCTCCACTCCAGAAAATATTGCTAACCCTCAATTTCCAGAGCTATTAACCAGTTAATTTAAACAGACATGGTTATTTCAAGTTTACTTATTGCAATTCTGATGCCTTTGCTCACACAAAGTAGCACCCCATTCCATGGGTGTTTTCCCTGATATCACACAACCATTTCCTGAACTATCACTGGTATTCTATTCCACCTTAGGACTTCAAACATAATACACAAAGCAGAATGTCTGCACCTCTCCTTCCCCGCTAGACCCAACTGATAAAGTCCATACTAAAGTCTCTCTGGGACTATCATACTAAAGTCTGATTCAGGGATGTCTGGGTAACAGCAAAGGCAGGGCCAGGCATGTGCAAACATCAAGGAATGCATGCAGCAGCTCTGCAGGTAATCACAGAATCATCTGGGTTGGAAAAGCTCTCCAAGACCACTGAGTCCAAGCGTTCCCCAGCACTACCAAGGCTGGTAACCCATGTCCC
Source organism: Vidua macroura (assembly GCF_024509145.1). Taxonomy (NCBI): domain Eukaryota; kingdom Metazoa; phylum Chordata; class Aves; order Passeriformes; family Viduidae; genus Vidua; species Vidua macroura. The sequence goes on from NC_071579.1 coordinate 32,890,663, forward strand.
CAAATGCCACATCCACATGGCTTTTAAATTCCTCTGAGAATGTGGACTCCAAAACTGCCCATGGCTGACAAATTACTTGTTTGGTTTGCAAATTTTGTCTGGAGACTAACAAAGATGATTAAATTAGCCCTATTTCTAAGCTTTTATTATTGTTATCATGTTTTTATTAATCTCATAGACAAAAAAGCAGAAGTTCTATTTCAGATCATAATTTCCTAAATAAAGTACCAACCAAATGCAAAAATTATATTTTCTGATGGGTTCTATTCCCTTCTTTCTGACCAAAATAAAATTTCTATAGTTTCGTGGATCATTAGTCAAACAGAATTCATAAGACATACAAAGAGCTACTTATATACAACTGCTATGGAGAGACTACCAGGAACTCCCTTCAGTAAAGAAAATGTTGAGCATTTGTTGGCCAGTTTCCTAGGGATTTTATACATAATAAGCAAAGTACATTAGGAGCTCTTGATTTAACAAAAAAACGTGAATTATGCATAAGTGTAAGGACAAGTATTGTAGGCAAAATTTCACAAGTATGCAAATTTTATGTAAAATATGGTTTACATATGGTGTAATACCCATCCCCCAAATAAAACATGGCATAATTTCAAGGAAGAATTTTCAGCACAGTAAGCTTGATCAAGAAAACACAGTTTTCTGAAACAACCAGCAAAGCTATTGTTAAAACTGAGATGTGAAAAAAAAAAAAAAAAAAAAAAAAAAGATGCATAAATCACTGGAAAATCATGTGTGCTTTGAGGATTATGCCTTAGAGCTGGTTTTCCCATTGGATGACATGCCAAACCCCAGACACCAAAATGGGTTATGCTGAAGAGCAAATACCAGTCATTAACTTTCCTGTGGTTTAATAATTACACCTCTTCCTGGGGATGTGATTAAACCACACACAGCATTAGAAAACAGAGGGAATTAAGTCAATATGCCTCAGAGCTGATGAGTAAGTGAATGTGTGGAGTCAAGAAAAAGCTGGATCAGATGGCTGGCTGTATGTATCCAAGGTCCATACAGCAGTGCAACACACGAATGCAATAAGAATAACATCATTACCAGATGTAGTTGTATTTCTCCCTCCGGAAGGAAAATGCAGCATTGCATTACAGATCAGCATGAGGAGCACCATGGTCAGCACAGACCTGACCCCCCACCATGAACCTTGGCTCTCCCAAAGGAAGAATGACTCCTTGACAAAACATTTTGGTCCACCATTTATTTCATCACTGATGCTGCGGGTTTATATCCCTTCCTGGAATACAGGGAAAAGCACCTGAAATGCCTGTCAGGGAACTGAAGCCCCTTAAATCATAAATACAATCAAACTGAAGCCTGTGGAAAGAAGCATTCAGCTCAAAGACAAACATTCCCATTCCATACATGCCTGGCCAAAGACAAACTGAGAGTCCAGACATTTGTGTTCTCTTCCCCTTCACCATGACTAGCACTGCAGTGTTGGAAACATTCCCAACCAACACAGTCCTACAGCATTGTGCCATGATCCATGTGGCACTGTGAGATGACAGCTACAGGAAACATCATTTCTGAAGAACTGTGTTAAGCAAACACTTCCCCATTTCTCCATTTTTTAACTGGAGTAACTCCAGGAAATTCACTCTAGTTACATCTGGGTGGGAAGCAAGAAAGGGGGGAAAAACAGTTTCTGTGTTCCTGCCTCTGCCTGTAAGACAACACTGCACATCACACGGACTATGGGAAACTGGCACATACCAAAGCATCTACAAGGAAATAATAAACTCAAATTGTGACACTGGGAGGGAGAGTTTCCAGCCCTACCTTGATATGTCTTGCCCTCCCTCTATTTTTCCCAGCCCACTTGCTTTCCAACCCACCTCACCTTTGTGGCCGAAGACCAGTGTAGCAGCAGGGGAGGCTGGAGGAGGAAGGGCTATTCATTCTCCAGCAGCCCTTGGCTTACACTGGGCAGCTCCATCACATCCCCCAGGGAGAGCAGCTGGAGGTTATCAACCTGCTCTGGATCTGAATGAGTGACCAGGAAAGAAGACTTTGTCAAGACTTTGTTGAGCCAACCCAGTGCTTCTTAAGCTGAGCAGCAGCTCAGCTGCCAAGTGTTTGTGGACTCCAGTGAGTGAGATTACTAGTTTTTACCTTGTATTACTTTACATTCTCTGGAGAAGAGAGCATTTATAACAGCTGGCAGAATTTGATGCAAGCAATAAGAAATTCTAAAAACCTTCCTGCTTTATTAGACCCACAGTTAATAGATCATACATAATCTCTTCGGGTCAAGTGCAAATCCATAAGCAGGGACAGCTCTTTTCCTGGTAACATGCCTTTGCCCACTGACCATGTTCTCTGACTGTGGAGTGGGAAGAGGACTTGTTCTAAAACCATCTGCAAGCAACAGGAACAAGCCAAAAAGGTTTGGCAAAGTTCAGAAGGATGCTGGCTGAGGAGGCTAAAGTAATTGGCTTTGATGGAGCAACATCAGGGAGGAATTTAGGACTAAAGCATTTCAGTTGTGAGCAATTTTGGCTCCAATGTCACCATCTGGTTTTGGACAATTCTGTAACTGTGCTGCTCAAGGCTATGCTCCTGGGAAGACCTGGCAGTTTTGTGCCAGAGCAGGGACCCATAGCTACCCAGATGCTGTTTGCAATCCCGGGTAGGGGGAAATAACAAAAGTGACAATGTTTTTATTTTTTGGAGTATTTTTCTTCAATAGTTTTGTGGTTCTCTGTAAAATATGCAAGGAGAAGGCATTGCATCTTTCAATTATTTGAGAAATCATTTTACACTCAGTGGTAACATCCCCAGAATTTAATTTTAAGTGACTGTCCCCATGCAAACTTGCATTTCAACAGAGAAAAAAATGGAAGAAAGAAATTTCCCTCCCAAAATAACTTTGATCTCTCTTCACTTCCAAATCCATCCCTGAGTGACTACAGTAGATACTTGCCACTACCCCAATAAAGCCCCTTGTACCATCCTTTCTCAGAATTATTTCAGCTCAGACTGGCCCTGTACACATGAGCCATTGTGGCCAGGCCACTTGTGTGCAGCCTGTCCCCTTTAGCACCAGCACACGCACTCCTGGGGGAAGGAACTGCTGCGCATCATCCCACAGCCCCTGCCTGCTGCTCCCAGCTTCTGCTGGGAGTCATCTTCTGCTCTCCCGACCACTGGAAACTACTGACTTCAAGACCACACTCCAGGAGAGGATATAAGGAGTGGATGAACGGAAGGGAACCCCTGCCCAAGATGATACTTCCCACCAGCTGGCACTGAAACACCAGAGCTGGCCAAATCACACCCGTGCAAAACACTCAAGGTCCCTGTTTATGGGACCTGTGAACAGGCTTGGGATCTCTTCAGTGTCTAGCAGAGGTTTTCTGCCTGTCTTATCTCTACTTACAAAGTTCCCCTATTATGAAAATATTCTGGTTTGTTGCAGATAGAAGCCCTGAAATCATAATATGGAAATGGAAGAAGATGCTGCCGGTGAAAGTGCTGGAGATATGCATTGTTTCATTGGCAGTAAGCTGAAATATTTTGGACCAGATGTATCCGATGCATAATTTATTTTAATTGTAGGGATTGCAGGAGTGAAATATGTCACATCCTCAGAGTCAGTGATGTGATATTTTATACTGCAAGAAGACCCAAAAGCACACTAGTTTATTTGATAGACTGGTCTATTATAAAAAAAGTTATAGAGATAATAAAAGTAAACACAAATTATAAATAGAATTTGAAAATAAATATCTCTTTGATAGAAAGGTGCTAAATACATAATTTTTAATGAAGATGCATGCCTCTGAAATTCCTCTGACCATTGAAGCAGAAATGCAATTTATCCCATCTTGATAGTCTAATCAGGAACCTTTAAAAAAACAACTATTTCACTGAATACAAGAGCCATTTCATAGTCCTTATTATCTAAATCATATGGATTTACAGCATAAGCAAGGGACCCAGGAAGGGTATGGAGCTCAAACACTTTGACTATAATGAGTGAGCTGATTCTGTATTTTCTTAATGTGAAAGAGAATGAAGAATTAAATTAAAGGTACATTTCATGTTCTGAGCTTCTTGCAAGAATCGGACTCTTTTAAAATTCAGTAGCTCTTTCCCTTGTCAGTGTCTCCTCTACCTGAACTTCCTCACTATTTGCTTTAATGTATTAAATCTATTCTCTAATCGCAGGAAAGGAGACCACTCAAGTAACTGCAGTTTATTAGAGGATGTCACTTTAGCCAGCTATCACGCCACACTTCCACAGTCACACTTAAGCACATATATTGCACATACTCATTTTCTCCTGAGCTTTAAGGAAGTACACAGCATGTGTATGTGGGTACTCTCACTTTGAGCAAAACCACGTTATTCATACAGACCCACAAATGCTAAGCTTAAATGTTGACATTCACAAAGTTCTACTGTGAACCCTATTTTAAAAAACAGATATATAATGTAATCTTTACAAGAAAGGATTTTTCTAGCAAATTCTGGGATTAGCCTAAAGGAAGTGTGAGACAATAAATTTTACCACTTTAATAAACATGTGATTCCCTGGGGAAATAAAAAAAAAAAAAAGAGAGTTGTCATTGTGGTCTGCATGCCAGATTTTTTCTGTGCTTGTGCCCTGTTACTCCATCTCGCTGTTCCCGCTGTGTTTACTGGAATAAATGGGCAGCTTTTCTGCACCTCTCTGCAGCTGAATGCCGTGACTCCCACTGGTTTCAGCAGCTCCCACAGGGGCAGCAGCCACAGGATCACCTGGGGAGAACACCAGGTGCTGCTTGTCAGGGACAGCTGAGCCCGAGGGGCTGCCCATAGGGTACCCCACACCCAGCCGGCACAGCCCAGGGCACACGGAGGAGCAAGCCCCCCAGCCCTCCCACTGGCACTGCCCAGTGCCAGGACCAGCTTGGGCAGCTGCCCCTGCCATGTGCTGTGGCTCAGCTGGTGCTGGGCCAGGGCTGAAAGCCAGGGTGGGCTCTGCCCCAGCAGCCCCTGCACACCAGACAGGGCTTGACAACAGCACAGGAACAGCTGCCACAGGCAGAGCCCCCAAGCACTGCACACTCCTGGTTCTCCTCACCTGCTTCCCTTTGATACAAGTGCACACAGGCTGGTTCCCTTGGAGTCAGACAGAAGCTCAAGGATTCTTTTTTCCCCTCTGTAATTTCACCCACAGTTACCCAGGGAATCAGGTTGTATAAATATTGACAAAGAAATATATGTAACAAAAATATTTATCATTTCTTCTTCACTCAGCACTGAAATTTTGCTTCAGGACATGAGGTGCCTGTTTCAGTGAATCTGCTCATTAGTAGACAAAACAAACAAGATTAGAAGATCTGTTTTTTAAACAGGATCAGTGATGCACGTCCTGATTTAGAAACCACTGACACCGAGGCCCAAGGAGTCCTTTAGCAGAACACAGTCCCTGCCCTGGGGGAGCAGGCAGTGCCCGGCTCCCTGCTCTGGGCAGCACTGCACTGGAGGAACTGACAGCTCTGCTGATTGAATGAAGCTTGGTGGGAGTTTATTGCAGCAGATGCTGGGCAATAAATGCATTCCTAAGTATCTTATTCTGACTATATTTAAGCAAAAAAAGCCATTTTTTCCTGGCCTGTCCTTCCTAGGAGATTTCACACAGACTGGAGTATGAGTAAATATTGAAATGCACAACGGGGGGATTCTCAGCATAGCACCAGAGTAGCACCATTCCCAATCCAGCCAGAAGAATTCCACTGCTAACAGTACAACATATCGAAGAAGCACAGTGCCCAAGTCAGAGTAACTGGAGCCCTAAGCAAGATGTCAGCCTCAGCCCACAGCTGGCTGCAGCCAAAACGAGAACAGGTACAGCAGGAGAGCTGTGATCCCCAGCGCCTGCTGCTCCTTTCCCGTCAATGCCATTCCACGTTCACCAGGAACCTGGTGAACAGAGCTGGGAGCAGGCTGAGGCTCCTGTTCTTGACAGCCTCAAACAGCAGTTGGGTTTACTGAGTAAGTTTTGTACCATAAAGAAAATAAGGGGAACCATGCTGTATTTGTATGAGTGGCTCAATTCCTATGCCATCCAGGCAAAACAGGAGCCCATGTTATTTCTGTCATTAGTTATAATTAGAGAACTCTAATCAACCCCCTGCCTGCCTCAGTACTCAAGTATTTGAATCTGCAATTTTACTTGTGTTCTTCATTAAGCAGAGGGGAAAAAGGAAAAGAAATTCATTCATGAAATTTCCATCCATATAAAAGTCTTTTATTTTAGGATTTACTTCCAACTTACGTATCTTTAGACCTTTTAAACAGGAATACAGTCTCTTCCTCTACCATTCTCTTACACATTATATCTTTGTAATGTCTATTAAAGAGCAGAGAATTTTCTTTCCTCTGTAGAAGTAAATATAGGAGTTCGATGCAGAGATGAAGAAGAAATATTAAGAGAACATAAAGATCTTTAAGACAACCAGAGGTATTTATTGCACATACTCTCTGGTGCAGAAGGGCAAAATTACTTAAAAATCTTCAGCATCTTAAGTCTCAGCTATTTCTAATAGATGGAGCTGATGACATAATTACTAGTGATTAAATTTTAACATTTATTAGTAAAGGATTTTAAAAGGCACAGGTTAGCAGCATCAAGCCCAGAGTGACATCTTCGCCAGGACTGCCCAGATGCCATGACATCAAATTTCACTTCCACCTACTCCACTGTTTTGACACTGGGTGTCATAGATTTCACAGGTTGATGGATTTCAGAGGTTCCTAAAGACCAGAGACAGAGTGATAAATAATCATCCTTTTACTCCATCATAATCTTGCCAAAAAAGTACCATCTATGTGAGCTACATCAATCAAGGTTTCGTTTAAGCCACGTGTTTCTCTTTTTTCACAAACAGAACCACATACTACTAAGAGACCAAGCCACCTGAGCCTGACACATCAACATTTGCAGGACATTGAGACAAGAGACTCACACAGCAGATTTCAGACACCAAGCTGATCAAGGGATGTAAAAGTAGATGAAAAACTACACAAAAAGTTCTGCTTTAGAAAAGACCACTCAACTGCTGACCGTGAGAGTCACCAGTCTGTAGCAAGACCTGCTAGCCAAATATGTGAGGGGAATACCTTTTTTTTTCCCCAGAAACCCAGGACAGTTTACTCAGAATTTGGCCTCAGACACAGCTAATTGCCTATATACTTTAAAGAACTAGTAAAATTTAATTAAAATTTCATGCTGCCTTGTGGAAAAGAAAAGTCCTCTGAACCTAGAGTAGGCAGAAGCTCAGAGTAGAGCATATCCTAATAAATACCCATGTATAAAACACGTGGCCAAACTGCCAGCCCTGAAATCCCCCCAGCATGCTATGAACTCCAGCAGTGATCGGGCCAAGATTTACTGGGCACTTGGATTCAAGGAGCTCAATGTTACCAAGGATGCCTCTGAGAACCTTTCCATAGAGGCTTTCCAGACTGGAATCAGAAAGGGTGACACCACACATCATCAACAGCCTCACCCTCTTTCTGGAAAAAAATCTGCTGTGTTCACATCTAACCTGGGTCTGCACTTCCTTTACCTGAAGTTGCATGGCTTTGCTTAGCTATAGCCAGAGCCCAGATTCTTCCTCAAGATTCCCAAAAGCCTGTTCCATTTTGTAGGAAAGTGTCTCAGGTATCAAGCAGGTACAAATGTATGACCAAATGTATGTTTTTCAAAAGGCACCTGGTAGAACCTGAAATAGCAGGCAAAGGAAAATGTTTTCAGCATTGGCCATCTCCTGAATTTCACCCACACAGGAAATGGAAAATGTTCTCTCTGCAAAGTTAGTTGGGAGAAAATGAACCCAGATTTCAGCTCTGTTTTTTAACAAATCAGGCTAAACATCTGGGAAATCCACATCCCCTATAAGGACAAGGACAGTTTTAAACAGTACTTACATTTGTCAGAAATACTGAAAGCCTTAAGTTTACCTTAAGGATAGACATTTCATTTTATTCACCCTGAAACAAAGGGATGATAAGAAGTACCACCCAAGTCAGGAATAAACACAAGTACACAAAGTCAGGATCATCTGAGAATCTTTAAAATGCGGATGGAGCTTGGAGACAGCCCACTTCAGAGACTAAATTTTAAACTTCTACTAAGTAAAAAAAAATGTTGTATGTTAGTGTTCAAATTTAAAGTGAATGGGTGCATACTGGTGTTTATGAGGATGCAATAAAGAAATGGTAGATTAGAGAAAAGGTTAATAAGGAATTATCTGATTACAAATGTAACTAATATAAAGAGTACATCAAAAGAAAATAGGAAACAATTCCAGTCTGTGACACATTTTAATTTAAAAACAACTGATTCCAGCAAGCAAACTCAACCTGATTCAGTTAATTACCAGAGGGGGGGAAAAAAAAAGTTGTCTTTTCAGGAAATCCTTAGCATTACTGATTTACTGAAATTTGACAAAGGACTGATAATGAAACATTTGAAGAAGATGTTGTGGGGGGAGATTCAGCAGAGTTCAGGCCTCAGTAGTCTGGAACTAAGATCAAAAGTCTGCCTCCAAATACTGCTACTATCCTCAGTTTCCTAAAACTTGTGGAATTTATTGTGGCCTTAGATGCAGCAATGGAAAGAATATTTTCCTGTGTAAACATATTTGGACAGAGTTCAGAAAACTGCTGAACACAGGTTTTTCTGGGACTGGGCTTAAGGTTAAAGCCAAAGTCAAAAAATGTATTAAAAAACTTCCTTGTTTAATTCAAAACAGCCATGACACATGAGAGCAGAAAACAGTAGTCCAAACAACATTATTAATGAAATAAAGTTGTATATTTGAAGACAGTGAAAATATACACTAGAGGGGAAAATACATGTCACAACAGGGAGCTGTTCCCTAAAACAGTCCTTCAGAGAATTTCCCCTTGCTTTTCAGGTACTCTGTGTCTTTCATGCAAGAAAGAGACAAGCTCACCAAGTGTCAGAGCAGGCAGCGCTGTTCTGGACACACAGCATGGCCTGGGTAATCCATCGCAGGAAGGGAGTGTGGGAGTGCATGGAACCTCAGGCTGGAAATGCTGGACGGCAGAGTGGGGGCTGATGGCACATGCTTTCAAGCTCCTCCTAGCTTGCTAGTTCCAACAGCTTCCCTGAGAAACCATTTTCTGTAGCAAGGGAACGCTACTGACCAAGTAGAAACACCACTTACCCATTCAAAACAATCTGCCTTTTTGTTGGGAACCATAAAAATAAGTGCAATGAGAAAAAAGAAGGCAGTCACACATCACATCTGACACAAAGCCCTAATCCATCACCAGCACTTGGGGTTTGGCTGCCTCCAACCTGCAGCCACTTCTCACCATGGCATCTCAGGCTCCCACAGGCAGCACGGGGAGCTAGTGCCTTTCTGCACGGTGTACAGGTGCCAGGAGGTGCTCTGAGAATACCACCCGTGCCAGGAGGTGCTCAGAGCTGAAGCTGGGCCCTGCAGCCTGTTGGTGGCCCTGGCACTGCAGGGCGCGACTCCTCCCGGGGCCACACGGGGACAGGGGCAGCTGCATCTCCCCATGGACAGCACGGGAATCCGCCCAGCTGGTATCGCACCGTGACCGCGCCTGCTGCAGAGAGGAGGGATGTGGCTACCAGACAGGGAAGGGATGAGGTTTTAGCTTTGGATGAGAGGAACCCTTTGCCACCTCCAGTTAGCCCCATGCTGCCAACTGCTCCTGCGTTCCTCAGCGCTGGGACTGCCCGGATGATTGTGTCATGCGAGCAGCAGGCTGCACAGATGTCAGATGTCACGCTCTATCTGATGAAGAGGTCTCTGCCTCGGGCTGTTTATATATAACCTACCAGAATTTCCTGCTGCATGATGAAATAATTAGGGGGCCCTCATGCAGGGAACAATGTTGTGAGTAGGTTGCAAAGGCATTACACATACAAAAAGAAAATTCTAAGCATTTTCTTTATCTGTGATACAATCTTCTAGGACTCCTTATATACCAACTTGTATAATTCAACTTGTTTGTATTGTTTCTTTTAATGTTCTTCATACAGATGCTAAATGAAGGCTTCAAAAAGTTCAGCAGTGGTCTTTCCTTTATGCTCAGATTACACAGTGGGAATAACAGCATGAGAAAACCAGAAAAATGGAGATTTGTTTGTTTGTTTAAAATCAAGACTGCTTTTTGCATCTTAAATCGGTGAATTCTAAACTGCAGATAGCTTAATAGAAGCTGATCCTGTCATCAGACTCTCATTTTGTGGCTCTCTATTTTTTCTAATCTCTCTATTTTTTCTAATCAGTTTTAATTCACAACTGGTCTTATCCATAAAGAGATCACCTATATGCCCACAGACGCTCCATGTGCTGATTCATCTCAGCTCACTCGCCTCCCAGCTCACTATGCTGCAAAACCTGGACCATATCCTCAGCTGCAGTCTGTATCAGCTTCCCTTTGATTGTCAAACTTTCAAGTAAAACTTAGGAATCTGAGGTTTTAAACCTCCTGTGTCCTAAACACATCCAAGACGGTTGAGCTGGGCAATTCTGCTGTCTGGCAGCAGAAGAGAAACCAGCCCAGGAGGGAGGCTGGCATGGAGGTCTGTCCAGAAACACCCCCAAAGTGGAGACCCCTGCAGCACTCAGCCCTGCCAGGGCTGTGCCAGATCCCTCACCCTCTCCTCTGTGGACCAGAGCTCAGGTTGCCAGGAGCTGCTGGCAGTGAATGTGGCCAGCTGGACACACTGGGCCCTCTAAAACCTCCTGGGATCTCACAAACACAGTTTTAATGAGGTCGGCACATCTGAGGTAAAGTTGGAAGTCATCTTAGGGGAGAAAGTTTGTTGAATATTTGGTGTTAGGGTAGGCTGCCCAGAGAGACTGTGAAGATACTCATTGTCATTTGTTTTGAGAGGACAAAAATATTAGGTAGATCTCATGGTTCGGATTAAGAAAATGAATTAATATCCATTTTTAGATTGGGTGTGTAACGCATAGTCAGCCACCTAGCCTGGATTTTGACTCTCTCGTCTGGGGGAAGCATGAATAAGTAATAAACGTCTCATTAAATGATCAAAAATATGTCCAGAGAGTTAATCAAAATGGGGTATTCTCAGAGAAGTGCAGTAGGAAACAAGGATATGCTGAAGAAATACCTAGACATGATAAACGAGTAAGTCAGATTTTTTTGTATATTCCTCACATCACAAATTAAATAATTTTGATTGGAAGGAACCTTAGAAGATGATCTCAGGATCTTGGTGCAGGGACACTTTGAAAGCAGATCAGGTTTGAATGTCTCCAAAGATGGCAGCAGCCACCACATTATTTTCCTGCACTGCTCAGTCTTTCCAACAGAGCATCTGGGTCAACCTCTGTGACCCACAGTTACACAAAATGTCAGCAATAAACAAAACAAGAGGTAAACACACATACTCATTAACAACTGGCATGAGCTGTTGACCAGCCAGCCCCTGTGTGAGGGAACCAGTGGGGCACACTGAGAGCACCTCAGCCTCTCAGCAAGTGGCTCTGGGGGGCTTGGCTGCTACCAAGATCAAACCACAGCAATCATGCTGGACCCCAGTGTAGAACAAACCAGGATGAGCCATGTCACCTTTTTACTTCTTACACACCCTCAAACAATGCATCAAGACATACCAAAAATCTTTTCAGAGTTCAGAATCAACCTATCTTTCAAATTGCTCAAACAGTTGCCATAAGTCTATCACATTTACTTTGCTTAAGTCAAATGACCCCAAATAATTGGAAATAGGATAACAGGTGACCAAAACATGTAGAAGAAGAGTTTTCAGTGTGGTGACCATCTATATTTTCATGGTTTGGAAAACTAGATCCATGCTTTTATTAGAACATGGCATGGAAAAGAAAATGACATTTCCCAAATAGCAAAAAGTATATATGTCACTGTTCCACAGATACATAATATAAATCAATTTCTAAATTATCATTGCCTTGCTATGTCTACTTAGCACCTCAGCTGTCTTCCTTTACCCATCTTCTTCTCTAAATGGATTCTGTCTTTCACTAAGCAATGGTTCAGGCACAATAAACAGATATTTGTCTGAGTGTGCTATCCCTACAGGTATCAGTTCACATTAACACTTCTAAGTTAGATTTGTATATAGCACAGCTTACAGCACTACCAAGGTAATCAATCTTAAAGGTTGAAATAAAACAACATTTCTTTGATCTTAGTTCCCCATTCAGCTCATTAATTAATAGCTTCATTAACTATATCAAGCAGATAGACACTCATTTTTTCACCACCATTAAAATGATACAAGTCCTGAACATCAGTGGAGGCTTGGGTGGGGGCACATGGGAGGTAGGAGTGCATCTCATCCCAAGAGCAGCAGCATTCTGCCTCCTCTGAACCAGACAGCAATGTATTCCACTGTGCTGCTATTCAGCCACTGCCAGCTCATTTTAAGTTCCTTATTCTCAGTGCACATTCAAGAAAGAATAAAAAGACCATAAGAGAAGGAAATTTTTGCTGCTCATGTATTTGAAGACTACAACCATAACAGACATCAAGCCACCTATCATCAAGGCCAGGACACCCTCGACAGCAGTCATTCCTCTCTGTAAGGGAAAATCAGCAATGATATGTGATGATGGAAGGCATTGCCTTCCTCAAGGGCCAATTTAGCACAGCAGGAGAAAAGTAGTTCAGGCAATATGCATCTCAAAGCAGAAAAAAAAATTAAGGCAGGAAGAGGAAGACTGGCTTTGGAAATGAGAGTAAGGGATGAAAGCAGTAGCACTAACTGTGGGAAGGATAACCATGACAAGGGCAGTGGATAAAGTGGAGAAAGTTTAGTCCTTGCAGTTTTATAGTGTATAGGATACCTGGACTGAGAAAAACGGGGCATCGCAAGCAGGGTTGGAGCCTAGACAAGTGCAAGTTTACAAGAACAGCTGTTTCTTTGTTCAGCTGCTTTTTACCAAAACGTAAAAAACCTTTAAGAAGCCAATACCTGCATGTCAGGTATCTTGCAGCATGTCAGGTATCTTTCTGTGGCTCTCACTGAGCACTGACTTCATCACTCAACTGTGAATGCCTTGCTAGGGTGAATAAACAGGAACTGCTTCTGGCCCAGCACGTTTGTCCCCAAACCCAGCCCAGATGAGGCTGTCTCTCTGGTTGTCCATCCACCCTTCTGACCCATGTTTGGCACAACCTCTTCCACACAGGGCCACCTCTTTCTTGCCTAGGCAGAGCTCTGCATGGTGGTGCCCAGCTAACGAGAGCATGCTCACACCACACCACCCATGTATATCCACAGCACCACGTGCTGCTGGGGTGGCACCGTGCTAGCAGACCCCAAATCTCTAGGACCCCAGGCAAGTCATTAATCTCCATACACCTCTGTTTCTGCCTCTATTAAATTTTACTGACTTACCTTACACAGCTGAGAAGAAAAATTATTAAATTCGCCTATTAAAAGTTCTGGAGAATTCCCTTCATTGCTGTCTGCTGCCAGAGCCATGGAAATGTATCCTAAACAATTTACAAGCCCTGTTAGTGCCTGTTATTTAAATAAAGTATTTGTTGAATGACCATTATCTTTTGACCTCTAATTTGTAACATTAAGTTACAACTTCTGCCTAAATGTGCATCGTAAACAAAAACTCAGTAGTGGTAGGGTAAAGGAACAACAAAGCCTTATACAAATTAAATATGATCATTTGAAGTTGATGTATGTAACACAAAATTTTTCACCTGTTGTGCTCTGTCCTTCAACCAAAAGATTTCATAAACTGAAAGTTTTTCCAAGTTTCTGTTGATTTAGGCAGTCCATTTGAAAATGGACTTCCACCTATCCTGTAGACAAAGGACACAAAACAGAGACAAGTCCATTTTTCCAGGCTCACAGGAAATTTTGTCTTGGTGGTCCCATATATTGAGGGGCAATACTGAAATGTTTTCAGTGTGAAGAGGACTCTAGGGCAAACATGAACTCCCTTGCTGTCTGTCCCCATGGTTTTTGTGATTGATTATATATATCTTCATCTTAATTTTAAGCTATTCTTAGTTTATTTCATTTGCAACATTTCTAAGCTTTTTCTGATAATCACTTTATTCCCCTGTCTTCATTTTGTTTGGCAACAGCTGAGCTGGCAGCAAGCCCAAAGCCTGGTAAATGACAAATCACTACCAGATGAAGCTGTTAGTTTTACACAGAGCATGTCCTCTAGCCATAGAATACTTTTGAGGCCTAATAAAAATTACCAAACTGACTGAGAAGCCAAGTTCAAGCTTTACATGAAGACCTGCCATTAATAAAAAAAAACAGAATAATTCTCCAAGCAGTGAAACTAGTGATTGGGCTAATGAAGCCCCTGAAAAGCTGAAGAACCAGAAGCAGAGATAGAAATGCAAATCCTTAGCAGGGTCCCCAGGCAGGGTTTAGCACTTGCTGCCTCATAGGAACAGGAAAGACCCTCTGTTCCCCGGGAAAGAAGGCAGTCATAAACCAAAATGATCCACAAACTCGAATCCCCCTTCCATCCTCCATGTCCAAGTTGCAGCTTTGTGCCAGGTTACCTCCCTGCAGAGAGGCTCAGCGCTGAGCCAACACGGCCATAGAGAGCTCCCCAGCAATCCAGCACTTGGGCCAGAGGGCAAAGCGACACTGGACAGAATTACTGCTACTAATACATGACAAATCCTTCCCTGCAGACTGTATCCCCTCAGAGAGTCAGCAAAGTGGGCTGAAGTTAGGACTGGGAAACAGGATGTTTCTCCTGGGTACCTTTCAAGCAGGCCAACACTGCCTTTTTCCCAGGAGTCCTCCCTGCAGTCTTGTGAACCCAGCATTGAAGCCACAAGGCACAGAATGTGAATGCTTTCCTCAACCTTGTTTCATCCTTCCCACATGAAAGGACAGGACATCACTTTTTGTTACCCAGAATTATCAGACAAGAACTCAGGAAAGCCACCTTGCAGAAATATTTCCCTAGGTAGATGTTTTTAGTCAAGGGTTTGGCACTCCCAGTACCCTTACAGAGGATGTAGAGAGGATCATTGCTTACTCTATAGTATAGACAGAGAGGCCTGAATTTCTATGAGTAGTAATTTTGCAGTATCTATAGAATGATACAATGGATGTAAACCAACACTGTTCTGAGTCACATAACATAGGCTGGACAGCACCTGGCTGTGGACATATCCAAAAGATGTAAAGTGAAGCCATCAGAGTCCTGAACACTCCTGAGGTGCACCATTCCCGTATTGTCATAATGGATGATATATCCATGCAATGAATGTTGCAAAGTAACATCAAAGGGGAGGGAAAATACTCAATAAAAAAGTGGTGTTTGGCTATAATCCTGTGTACCTGGATGTCACATGACAACACAAATTCCCTACAGCCTCTCCCCTGGGCTCCCGTGGAGAAGGCTCCCATTGCACCCAGCCATAAAAACCATGGGGTTTTTACATGCCCCCCAAGAACACAGGCCAGGGAACCCCAGGACTGCCACTGCAGAAAGCTGGAAGGTGAAGGTGAGAGTAACCTCAAAGGGTTAAGTCCAGACAATACTTTCCTGTCCTGGGGGCGTCAGACACAGTCTGGGAGAGGCCTGTCAGCCTTCATTGGCCACAGGTAATGGTATAGGGTAATTTCTCCTGATAATGTCACTGGAAGAGGAAATCCTGCAGACTAAACTCATTAAAGTCTGAGGGGAGCACTGTGAGGGGCTCTTTCTGCAGGAAGAAGGACTGTAGGCCGGGTTTGTCTGAGTGGGAGAGCATCTCTTTCATACGGTTGGAAAGCTCTCAGGGATTTCAAATACCCTTCCTTTGGCCTTAAAGTCCAAGTTTTCACTTTGAAGTCAAAAGCATCCTTCCTTTCAAAATGCAGCCCCCCAAGGGAAAACAAAAATTCCAAAGGGAGATGGTAGATTGGTGCTCAAGAGCCAGTAATTTAGAGGCATTTGAGCAACTGCCATTCATTTGCACTCTTATATCAAGCAAGCAAATAAATAAGACACTGTATTGCTGTAAGTGCTTGCTCCAGAGGCTGTTAAGGCTTTGAATCAAGAATGATAATGTCTTGAGTTGCTGAAGGGCAGCATCATCTGCCAAAAACAAGCAGTTATCCCTGTAAGGCACCTGAGGTACACACAGGATTTTTCACCTAGCTCTCCCCTCCTCTGTGCTTCCTCAGGTCTGGAGTAAGTCCCTTGTGGCACAGGCAGGAGGGGGCACCACGACACAGGGCTGTCCATGGGGTGAGCAGCCACTGCCCACGGGGTACCCATGGCATGGGCAGCCCTGCCAGCCCTGCAGCCACCAGTTGTTTTGACCCCAACAGACTGCACACACTGGCTGTTCAACACTTTGGCCCACACCTGCTCTCTGTCCTTGAGGTGTTGACCTGCACACTGGCAACAGATTTGAGAAAATGTGAATTTCCTTCTCTCTCAGAAGAGAAGCACAGTGGGACAACTTATCTACTCAGCTCAACGGAAGAATGCCCTTGATTTCAGAAGCAAGGCAGCCTGATCCCTGATCTTTTGTAGGAAAATATTTTGACAGTGTAACAGATGAAATTAGCTAAAGCTAGGATGACTGGCACTTAATCTGATAATCCCTCCAGAAGTAATTACCTTGAAAATATCTGATAAAATTTGTTCAGTGTGTGCCTCCGCTGTGGCAGTGCAGGCACAGCCCAGCTGGCAGGCAGCTCTGACCTGGCCGTGTGCCGAGGCAGCGATGCCTGGGGACAGTGTCCTGCTCACAGTCCTCTCCTGCATCAGCACAGCCATCCCATCCCTTCCTCCACAACACAGCTGGTTTCCACAGCTCTTGAGAAACATGGGACTTGACACAGGCAAAATTCAGTTACCTGGTTAGAGAACTTCAGCTTCATCTCAACGCAAAAAAACAATTGTGACTTTCACCAGCACCAGTCAGAAAGTTTCTGATGGACAAGCACCTTAAAAATCAGCTTGCCACAAGTGAAACAATTTAGGGAAACAATACATCACTTCTACAGAATGTTAAGCTTCCTCCAGTATCCCATTTGCAGAGGAAGATATTACACCCCTAACTGCATCCATGATTCTTCCAATGCTTTCCTAAAATAATTGTTTTTATTTGGGAACTTAAATGGAAGGAGGCATATATATGTAGTGCAGAATATATTTGAATCATCACTTCTATGCACTAAGCTGGTCTAATTCTATTTCCTTCTTCATTCCTGACCATGGACTTTAAAGCTTTTTGCATCAGATTCATGAGCTTGTGCTTTTGCCCAGATATTACTTTACACCTAAAATGAGTGAAAGAGGGTTGTAAACAGACAAATCCTACACCAATGTGACCCATGGGCACTCAGCACAGAAGGACAGTCCTTCAGGTGGCCCCGAAGGAGGTGAGAGCTGTTCTCTCTGCTGGACCAAGCTGGAAGGAGCCTCCTGGCACTCCATGAGGTGCACTTGGCTAAAGGCTGACACAGACCCTGAAGAATGCATTTTGTGGGAGCAGATGACCTCAACTGAGCTTCAAAATTATGAACTTTTTGTAGGCAGAAGGTGTTTAACTGTTCTCTGAAAGTGAGACAAAGGAATATCTTGCCTCATCCCCTGTGAGAAAATGGGAGATGATGTGGCCAATGAAACCCCAAAGAGGCACTTGGAGAGCAGGCTGCCCTATCCTAACTACTCTCGGCATCAAAAGGCAACTGGTGCTTACACACAGTGAGTAAAAGCAAGTTCATTTGCCAAATCAAACTGGTGAAAACATACTTGGTTCTTAATTTTCTCTTATAGTAAAACCAGAGTTTGTACAGACCCTGAAAGACAGCAAAACTAGAAAGAAGGGATGCTTCAGCTGCACCAAGCAGAACTCTTTAGTGATATGAACTTCAGAGAAAGGAGGACCCAGGAATATACTTAATATGATTTATTAAAATTGACCCAGAAAATAAATTCTATTTCTCTTCCATACCTATTTTAAAACATGGGGTTTTTTTCTACTCAAATAAAACTGTTTCTGTATTTGAGGTCTTAATTATATAATTAGTAACAACAACAAATTAAAATGAATTTATCCCATTCTGATTTATTTTGCTTGCAGTGTTAAATAAGAGGTACACAAAACACAATTAACACAGTCCCCACTGACTCCAAGATAAATACTTCCACTGTTTCTTAGTATTTCTGGCTAAAAAGTTGCTCAACAATTTCAGGATTGTGCAAAGATGGCTACACAGAATCTACTACTTGGAATAATTAGTGCAAGAAAACTTTAACTACAGCGTACAATATACAGACAGACACTAGCCTGAGGATGGAGAAGGTCTGACACTTGCTAAAATAAAGACAGGAATTGTTTGTAGATTTGCCCCTCATGTTGTGTACTGACATTTCTGCATACACCTCACCCCCAGGCAGCCTGCTTTGTTCTTTTTTAAGCACCCAGATAGAACCCAGACTTATGTCTCTAGCTAAGGCGTTGCACACGGCCAGGTAAAGTTCAGACACGTGGCCCACAGACCCCATTTGAGGGTCAAAGCACTCCCTCAGCTGACAGCAGGCACAGACAGTTGTGAGCGCTGCCGTGAGCAGAGGCTGTGCAGCGGGGCTGGGGTGCGGTGCCCGGCACTGCCGCAGCCAGGGCTGCTGGCTGCGCTCGCACGGGCACTGCCGCAGGGCTGCAGCACCCGCGGGAACGCGCGAGAGGTGTGCACTTCCCCGGTGCAGCGGTGACGCCTGAGCTGCTGGCGACGTCACTGCACCGGAGGACAGACCCTCACATTTCTTCCCATCCCGTATACCGTATCATGGGCATGTGACAAGTAGAGGGCCAAGAGTTATTGGCCCTTTTGGTGTGTTCTAAATTAGCCCACCTGTGCACACACAGAGACAATCCCTACCTGCCCACGGATGTACACACGTCCCACCAATGCCCATTGACACTCATGGGGTAAGTCCTGGCACAGAAGTTGGTAACCCTGGCACAAATCAGAAAATAAATATAACATGAAGCAGATGATTTGTTGGATGGTCCAGCTGCTCTCCCACCACTTTGATGCAGCTTGTGGGTCCCCTGTCTCATCTCCTTTTTCTCTAAGAGGTGCCCAGAATTCTCCCCTGCATGGGTGGACAAACCTCTCCCCTGAAGATGGCAAATGTGTGACCCTGCACTCTTGAGCTGCTCCTAAAGTCTGATGAGAGCCAGAGCTTGCAACTGTGTGCAGCACAAATGAGAAGTTCAAGAAAGGGAATCAACATAGCTGTTGATTTTCAGGCAGCCTGAGCATCAGAGAGAAAGTGTTGTTCCCCTGGAATGCACCAAAAATACAACCAATGCTAACCACAAATTTTTCACATGGCAAAAAACAGCATAAATTAAACATTGCAGAGGAAGCTCTTAACTATTCCCAGGGCAGCAGGCAATGAGGAAGGTACCTCACCTGTCAGTTTGGCAAGCATATCAGTGAACTGTGTCCCTCAAGAAGTGTCATCATAGACCACACCAATTACCCTCTTACTGCAGTGATGAGTCCTAATTAGTGCCTCTGTCTGCTCCAGTAAATGTATTTGTAGTTAGATGGGCACTGCACATTTGACATTTTCATTTCTCTGCTGCACCAATCAACAATCTTAACCTACATTCACTATTCATTCAATATGGGAAGGAGTCCTTCACTACACCAACACCTTCTTTGGTCTTTAGATGTAATTGCTGTCTGGTCGGACTCCATTCTTCTTGTATATATCATCTAGTCACACATATCATAGCTGAATAGGACATTCATAGCCTCTAGCACTGAATAGAATCCATATGTTATTCTCTTGTACCCCTGCAGAGATTTAGCAGTCTGAAATACTTCCTATGGGATCATTCATATCCCATTTTATACCAACATTCAGACATAAAGCAGCATCATGAGAACATAGGGAACAGTCAAACATTAGTATGAAAATCCCCCAAAACACTGGTATGAACTGCAATGAAGACAGGATAAATGTAATTTCCATTTCTGAACTCTCTATGATTTTGTCTCACCAGAAAGTGCAGATTTCCACAGTAAAAGTAAAAATATTTCCACAGTAAAAGTAAAAAGCAAAAAAACATTGTAGACTATAACCAGTAAACAAGGCAGAGAGGGGCCATGTCTCCCACTTTGCTTGCAGCTGCCTAGGAGGCAAAACCAGACAGACCCTGATGACCTCACAGCTGCTGCTGTGACAAGCACAAAGCCGTCAGGCATTCAGAGTTGTCTTTCCACTTGCAAAAACCCTGGGCTCCACCTGACTGGGCTCCACACACTAGGAGACTTTCAGTGGGCAGGAGCATGGCAATGTAAGGGCTTCACTTATGTGGAAGTGACACAAAACACTGAGTATGGACCCATTGCCTACTTTGTTTTGTAAATCTGCCTCTCAGTGTCACCAGGGGCTGATTGAAGGGATGCGTTTGGATATTTATAATAGAGCAGTAGGCTCTATATTATAGTCTGTATAACCCTGACGGTAAGTCAGTGTTTCACTGAATTCTAAGTTTTCTTTCATCCATCAAACTTTCTTTCCCTGAGAGTTGATGAAATACTTTTTCTCCTGCTCAAGCACCAGCATTCGGATTGGTACCAAGGAACAGCAAAACATTAAACAATTAAGTGCTGTTGTATGTAAACCTTTTTTTAAGGTAATCAGCCAGAGATAACTCATCTCAACAAGTGTCCCTTGTATAAATTAAAACAAACAGTTGCTTTCAAAATTAGTGGTTCTTTCTGTTGCTCTCTTGTCCTTCTGCAATCTCAAGCTAAGACAAACAGAAGCTTATCTTAGATGACCAGTAAAAAAGCTCATTTTCTGTCGACTTTTGTTGTGGAGTATAAAGAGAGCCTAGAGTGCATAATGAGAGCACAGCATCTCCTGGGCCCAAGAAATGTGATGAGTAGTTTTGTGTAGATCAATGGGGTGAACAAGACTGTGTTGTTAACATGCTGCTTAAGTAATCAGCCTCTTCAGTTACACTTTTTTTTTTTTTTTTTAACATACGCTCCTTCAAAAGCAAAGACACGATAGCTGGGGTGCTGCTGACTGCAGCAGGAATAGGGCTGGATCCAGATTTCCATAATTATAACCAAGGTATGACAAAACAATGATTTTTCCTACAGCCACCATGTGCTCATAGATGAAAGAGGTATTTAAAACCCTGAGCAGTGTCTTTTCCTGTGTGAACAGGTTAATTAAACTCAGAAAACAGCTCAAACCAAGAAGGTTGACAGATGTAGTTGTGTTAAACTTAATACAACATTTTCCCCATTTTGTCACCCACCCAAAAGCACTGGAATGTTTTCAGGCACTAAACTCCATAAAAGATGTCTGAGCAAAAACATACACTATTCAGATACTTCATTCTCCTCCAAATCAGCATCACTCTGGCATCAGCTAAAATTTCCCCACTCAGTTCTGTGTCAGTCAAGAGTTAATGTTGTCATACCAGTTTAAAAATTATAAGCACCAGGAATAATAGGATTTCTCATTTCTACTTAGAACAGTGCACTTCTTGCTACTTAAAACCTGCAGCCTCTGCACTTTCCAAATAAATGTATTTTATTTCAGAGTATTACAGTAGCACTTTGTAAACACCAGTTACATAACTGTAAATCTTGATTTACTTGTAGGCACAT
This sequence comes from Vidua macroura, assembly GCF_024509145.1. NCBI lineage: Eukaryota > Metazoa > Chordata > Aves > Passeriformes > Viduidae > Vidua > Vidua macroura. The sequence continues at coordinate 32,912,351 of NC_071579.1, forward strand.
GCAAACATTTCGTCAATTGTAACCTGTGGCCAGCAAACCAGAATCTTGTTTCTGGAGGCTCTCTGTGTTTTTCAAACCTGGTATGAATGAATCACCTTTCTTTCATTAGCTCCCTTTCCAATTTGCCCATTCACTAAGCCAAAGAGCTTAGCTCGCTAGTCCCAAATGCGCTCGATTTTTAATAGATATTTTCACTTTAATACAGACACTTAACACTGTATAAACACGCAGTCACAAATTGGCTGGGGAAGAATTTGAAAGATGAATCTGCCCTGAAACTCTGTTTTTTCTCTGAAAAGCATTTGCTGTTCTGGGGGAAAGGGAGCTGTAATTTCTCACAATGGTGGCTGCCTGTGCCCCCTCGGCGGCGGCTGACACCCAGCAGCGTGCCTCGGAGCCCAAGGCAGCCTCCTCCGAGGGGACTTGCAGCCGGCGGCGCTGCCCGGCTACCACTCGTCTTGCCAAATCCCGGGCCGGCTCGAGTCCCTCCTCTCGGGGGCAATCGCCAGTGGGGCCAGGAGCAGGCTGCGGCAAGGTTCGTCCTCCCGGGCGCCGCGGCTGCCCGCCCGCTCTGCCCGGCACAGCCCAGGTGCCCATCGAGCTGCTCCCGCAACCGCGGCGGATCCCGGGCAGACGCGGCACTGCTCGCCGGGCGTTCTCCGCTGCCGGCCGTTGACTCTCGCCTCGGCTGCCCCCTCTTCACATGTCCTTCCCGTCATCTCTGTCCTTCCACCGCCGCAGCCCCGACTGCGATCGCGGCCCACGGGCCGGAGAAGGCTTGTACGAGCCCCGGGGCGGGGGCGGTGCGGGACGGGGGCCCTGGGAGCCCGAAGCGGCGCCGGCTGCTCACGGTGCCGGGCAGACCGCACGCCGCGGAGATCGCGCTCAGCTGGACACGCTGACCGCGCCGCCGTCGGGCGCGACCGCGGACCCACCGGGAAAGGGTTCCGCGGGGCAGCTAGGAGAGTACAGGGTTTCCACAATACCTGCGCGGGTCCCGGAGCAGCCTCCCCCCTTCCCCGGGCCGCGTAGTGTCCTGCAGAGCAAGCTGCAGGACGAGCAGACGGGTGCTCACGGCTGTCGGTGGCACTGACCCCAGCCGGGTGCGGCTCCGGTGGAGAGGGCCTTGGAGCAGCTGGACAGCCTGCGGGGGCAGAGATAACTCCTAGGGAAGCTCTCCTGCTGCCGCACCCCTCGGGTGTTTCCCAAAGGCTGTCCAGGGAGTGGCTTCCAGCTGTGCCCTGTCCGTATGGAGGACAGCCGAAGGAGCCGAAAATTTTCCGAGCCTACTGCGGCCCCCGGGCCCCGGCCTCCCCTGCACAGGCTATCCCGCCTGACGGCCCGGGTCCCCTCCAGAGAGTGATTATTTATCGCATGAATAGAAGTGAAAGGAATAAGGCAGGCAGACACGATATCTTTCGGGTCCTCCAGCGTGGAGTTACCGTGCTCACCGATACCAGGACATCCTTACGATGTTGTGCCTGTGTATGTGTAAACAACTCGCCATGGTTTCCAGTTTGTCTTTGCCTTCCATTACGTTAGGGGCAAAATGCTCTTTTACATAATCTGATAGCTGCTCTAATTTCCTCTGTCCCCAGCACTTTCCCTAACTGAGTGACAGTGTGACACAATTAGCACAGATGCTTAAAAAGTCAACTTCTACATCAAGTGTTCACCGCGATTTCAGGAGCACAGAGATGCAACACTTGACTTGAACAGGCACGGCTTTCATCCAGATACTACGTTCAGAGTGCAGCGACCAAGAGCTGAAATAAATGAAGTTCCACACTGGTGTGTCGAAATTACTCCCTGCACTTCTGGTCGCAGTGCAAGGGCCAGCGCTCTAAAAACAAGCAGTGCTGCATCTCACTGATTCCTTTCTTGCCATCTGCCTCCCCGCCCCAGCCCCCTCTTGAAGGGAAGGAAAAAAAATGCTCAAAAAAAAAAAAAAAAGGAAATTGCATCAAATTCTTGGTCTTGGTAGGGGAACCCCAGACTCAGGAATCCAGTTAGGAAATAGGATTTTTTTCCCTTTGATTGATCTTGCCACTCACAACTAAGCAACACAGAGCTCTACACTAGAAGAGCCGTGAACAAAAGCTGTATGTCTGCAGACCTGAAAGATCCTAGACCCGCAATCCGGAGACAGACAGCCCGACCCAAGGAAAGTGCATTGCATTGATTTGGTAAACGAGTCACTGGTAAGAGACTGGGTTCATTTCCTTCCCGTTAAATCAGCCCAGAGTCAATTATTCCGGGCTAGTCCAAACCCTGCATCTTTTACCACTGGCTGGGATCAGTGGGAGTGCAAACTCACAGAGAGCAAGCCTGAGGACGCTGGCTCGGTTCTTTCTTCCACAGCCCACAGAGGTTCCACAGCCCAAGACATGGCGATCTACAGATGAAAAACCTCTGGACACTTGCAGGTGTACAAACACCCAAGTAGTGCAGAGATGTTTGAGACAAGAGAGGGGAGCTTCCGGGGAAGTGAACCTTGTCCCGAGGGTGTCGGGCTTCCCTTTCTGAACCGTCCCGCCTCTCCGAGCTCTTCTGCCAGCAGCTGCTGGGGGGACATGGGGTGGCGCTCCGCTGAGCGCTTCCCCGAGGTCCCCCCAGCCCTGCGACGCGCCCGTCCCGCCGGCAGCGCGGAGGGACCCGCCGGGCGGGCGCTGGGATGCGCGGCTCGGGCACCGACAGCGCCATGCCCAGCAGGACCGGCCAGGGCTGGGCACCCGGTTAACGTGGCCCTAGTCTCGGTGCCCATTTTTCGTAAGCTGACCACAGTGGCGGTATTCATTTCTTACAGAACTTGTTTTAGCGGGAGAACCGGTGTCGCTGAAGAAGACTCCAGAGAGAAGCACCCAGCCGCATGCACTTGCAGCACGGTGCAGTCTCCGATGAAGGAGTCCGTGTGCCAACACCCTCTCGTTAAAACAGCCCTAATTCTCCGCGTTCAATATTTTCTTCGTGCTGTAGCGTATCGTCAAATATTTAAGAGATCTTTCCTACGTGCTATGTGGTCAGCGCTCCCACCTATAAACATCTTGGTATAACTCTTGAGAGAGGGAAAGCAGAATCAGATACAGACCCCGTCGGAGGGTTCCGCTGGAGTCCCTCGCTCTTCTTCGCTGTCAGCCTCAGCAGGATCAGGCCAGGGCCACCCTGCCCACCGCCGGCAGTTTCCCCTTCCCTCCCGTCTCTGCCGAGACCGCGACGACCCGCCGAGGGGTCCTACCCGGCGCCCCAAAAGGGGACACATCCTTCCGATGTGCACAGAGACGGCAGTGGGAGAGCAGGGTGCGCAAGAGTCGGGAATTCTCTAGAGCCTGCGTGTCTGCCCGTTTCCATCTCTTCAGAAAACGATGCAGGAAATATTCACTAAAATATCGAGGGCGTGTAATTTAAGCGATGAAGTTTAGACTGGACTTCGGAGAGATGGCTGATAAAGGTGTACGGCCCAAAGTGTATCCCGGATAACTAAGCCCATATACTTCCCACGTCCACCCCGTACACGTTATCGCGTTTCTGACGGCTTCTCAGAAATAACGCCTCTCTCCAATTAGGTCGGCAAAACCGCTCACCTCTTGCGAAGCCCCTCCGGCCATAACAATAACCCAGATCTGCTGACGGACTGTTCTCTGGGCGCGTTTTCCTCCTGACTCCCCGAACCTCCCGGGGCGGCCGACCCAGCCTGCGACTCCGCGCAGCCATCGGAGAGGCCCTGGGTGAGCCCCGCCAAGCACCGCACCCCTGCAGCGCGTCCCCTGCCCCGCCTCCGTTGAGACCCTCGCACTGCGCGGGGCTGCCCCGAAGCCTCGGGGCGGGCGGAGAGACCGGGCGGCCAGTGCAGCCGCTCCCGCTCGTCACCTGGCGGAGCCGGCCCCGGACACGGTACGAAACATGGAGATCTCCCTCACGCTGGTTTTCCTCCAACACTGCAGTGTGAATTACCGCTGCTCGTTATCTCACGATCGCCGCGGGAAACAACGTGCAGATTGACTTTGTTGACCCCTACAGCTTTATTTCCAGAGAGAAAAGGCGCGTAGGAAGGGGGTTGTTCCATAGAAATCTAACCCGCAGCCCTTCTCGGAGCGCGCACCAACCTCATTAATTATCTCGTTGAAGGTGCAGGAAAAGCAAAGACGATTAACAACCCTGACAGTGCTCCCGGCCGTGCCCGATCCGCCGCGCCCGGGCTCACCACGGGTTCTCATCACGGTGGCCCGGCCCCGTCGCAACGCATCCCTCGGAGCCCCCCGCCAGGTGCTCATTCTCTGTCGTGCTACCTGCGACAGACGACAGTAGTGCTGTCGTGCCTCTGTCAGTCACGGATGGGGCGATCCGCGTGGGGGGCAGGATGGGGGCTCGGCAGGATCCGCGCTGGTCCTGCTCCGAGCCGAACGCTCCGCTCCACCCCGCCGCGACCCGCGGGGCCGCCCGAGCACTCGGCCGCTGGCGCCCCGACCTGCACTGCTGCGGACAGGGAGCAGAGCCCAAGGGGGACCCCTGCTGCGGGGGGGCCTAGAGCGCGGCGGCGAGGTGCGGTTACCGGACTCTCTGCGGGGCCGCAGCCCGTAGCCTGCGGGGCGGGTGCTCGGGCCGGATCGGGGGCCTCATTTAGGTCGGAGTTTGAGCGAGCACACCCCGGGTCCTCCGGGGAGACGCCAGATACCAGGCTCCGGATCAGCACAGGTGTTGGTCAGGGCTGGGCCGGCGTTCTCCGTGTTCCCTATCGGCGCCCGGTGCTCTGGACGCCGGGCCGGGCGTCAGTCGCGCTGCGCCGAGCCACGTCACAGCCATCGCAAACCCCAAAGCCCTGCTTGCCTCGCTGAGGCAGCGGTGTCAGGGACACCGAGACTGGATGTCAGCGAGATTCTGCCCACGGTTAGATCGGTTAAAACCGCTGGACAAACGAATAATTGACGGGACGTCCCGGTTTTACCGGGATTCGGCACAGCCGAGTTACGGTTCCGCAGGATCGGGTCCCGGGATTTGAAACAACGATCATCTTTTTTAGAGGGAGAACAGTACGGGGCTTTTCCTTCCACACAGCTCCTCAAACGCAGAATTCCCTTTTATCAAATCCATCATGTTTATAAAAGTAGGGGCAATTGTCTCAGGTCACTTTACTGAGGCTCAACAGCGCGTCCTGCATCCATGGTAAGGCGAAGCTGAACCGCAGAGGTGAGGGGAAATACGGAAACTAAACAACGAGTTTAATTAAAAGCAGCTGGCTGGTTAAACACGTGCCTAGAAACAGATACCCGGTTATTTATCTCACCTGCGAAGGACAAGCTACTGCTTTATTCTCCTCTAACGTTCCGAGAGCACCCCGGTGGTGCTTGGTGTGAGGGAACTCTGCGGGCAAAATTCGTGATCGTGGAGAAAGGGTGCCCGTAACTCCACGGAGAGACACCAGCTGGTTCTGCAGGTAGTGAGGGACAGTCGCCTCCTCACCCTCTGTTCGCGGTGGCACCGGGACACCGGTGTTAATCAGCCGCAGCTGTGGAAGTGCTCCTCCGGCTCTAAGCTCCCACAGCTCAGGTCCTTCTGTTTTAGCTAAATGAGAAAGGTTTTATTACGGAAGGTGCAAGCAGGAGGTGAGGTAGTGAGATACATGGAGGAGCTGTGAGTTTAAGCTACAGGATTCGCTTGGAGTTTGGGATTTAGGAGTGTGAGAAAATCGCTCACACTGGCTCTCGCTTTCCTCCGTGTTTGTTTTCTTCGCTGATAGGGAGATGTAACTGGAACGTGTGCTTAGACTGGGGTGATGGGGGGAAGCTGTGGTAAAAGATTAAGAGAAGTGAGGGGGTTCTCAGGGGGGTTGTTTTTTGTTGTTGTTGTTGATGTTGGGGGGTTCCGTGCCTCCTCCCCTAACTAAATCCGCACGGGCTCGCTAGTGGAGATAACGGCCCCGCCGCGCTGGAAGGCGGGTTCTGTGCAGGAGGTGAGGCCAGCGGGGCAGGTCCACCCACTTGAAAACAAAACTTTTTTCCTGCAGGCGCTGAGAGCAGAGACCAGCGCGGGGTCCCCGGAGCCGGCTCGCCGCCCGCCGGGGGCTGGTATGTGGTAGGGCAGGGCCATGTATTGGAAGAGTGACCCGATGTTCGTCTGCAGGCTGGAGGACAAGGACTTGCCCGCGCTCGGGGGCCCGGCGGAGAAGGTGCGCGGGCGGGGGGGGGCGGCGCGGCTCGGGCGCCTGGCGCGGCCCGGCGGGTCTGGTGGCCTCGGCCGTGGCGCTCCTGCCGGGTCTCGCGGACACTGCGGCCGCCACCAGGCTCCTGGTTGAGAGCTGGCGGGACCCACAGGCGTCGGCGGGCCAGACCGGGCCGGCGCGGAGCTCCTGGGCGTGGCGGGGCGCTGACCGTGGTCTCCCCGCGCTCCCGCAGGCCAGCCCCGCAGCAGCTGACGAGGACTCCTGCTCTTCCTCCGCTGCCCTGTCACCCTCCTCATCTCCGCGGTCCATGGCCTCAGGCTCGGGCTGCGCCCCCGGCAAATGCGTCTGCAGCAGCTGCGGCCTGGAGATTGTGGACAAGTACCTGCTCAAGGTAAGGGCGCCGATCCGGAGCCCCCTTCGTGTGGCAACTTCCCGCACCGCTGAAGCCGGAGGGCGGCCCGCTTAGGTAGAGCCTACCCGGGGCGCCGGTAGTGCCCGGAGAGCCTCGGGGAATTGGCCCCGGTGGGATCCGAGGGTACAGCCCTCCGGGTCGCCCTATTGCCACGGGTCAGCCCTCCCCTCCCCGGACGACGCGGAGCTGCCGCGGACAAGGGAGTGCGAAGTCCCAGCGCGCTTGTTCGCGGAGTTCGGGCCAGAGAGGGGACCCTAGCTGCTGTCGGTGTTTCGGGTGACGCTACTTGTGCTGGGCTGCGTGCTCCTGACGCACTGGGAGAAGTGGGGAAGCGAATGGGAACGGGGGGTCCCGACCGCGGTGACTCCTGCGCGCTCTCGGTTCGACGGCGACGGCGCGACCTGCATTTTACTGAAGTAGGTCTGGGGGGGAACGTCGTGAGTCTCAAAGCCAAAACTGCCTCTTGAGAAATGGCATAAATTATTCCTGCAAAAGGAGATTAACTAACGTATTTGAAGGAAGCGAGCTGCGTGCGTGCAGAGCAGTTCTCTTGTCTTAGAAATCAGAACCGAGAAAGATAATTTAAAAACAAACAAACAAAACCAAGTGACTTTCAACATGAAGTATTACTGCGGGGGGAGGGGTGAGAGGGAAGTTTATTTGCCTTTCGTATTATAGCCGTTAAAATTATTCTGGGTCAGATTTTTGCCGTCTTTCCTTTCAAAAGTGAGAGTTACGATCATGACAAAAGTCAGTTGATTCCGTTAACCTTAAACAAAGTTGTTGTATAGTTGCAAAGTGATAGTGGGTGACACCCCTGGAAGCGCGTCTGTGGTGTTAATAAATAATCCAGTTAGGTCTTGGCTGAAGTGAGGAGGTTTAAGGAAAATGCCTGTGGGAGCTAGTGTTCACTTAAAATGGGGCTGGCACAGGAGCTGCCATGCATCCCTGGTTCGGGTGACCCTGTCCCCCTTGCAGTAGCCTGGGCTGGCACAATACAGGCAGGTGAACAAGGAACAAAACTGACTTGAACTCAATTTCACTTCTTTTAGCTCCCGTGACGTTTTGGCAACTCACATATAGTTTACTGATCACTGCTATCTCCTATCTGAACAACCAGGATAACGGGACTTGGAGCGAAAGACCTCTAAGTTATTTAGTCTTGAGTTTAAATTAGCCGTTACTGCTTCTTGTGTAGACAGAGAGGAATCGATGCTGGTATGCTACTGTACAACAGCAGCACACCTTTCAACTTCATCCCTGTCAGTTGACAAGTAAGAACACGGACAAATGACATTAAATGGGACAACCACGGAAGCTGCTGGTGTCCTGCTCTTTGAAAGAGCGTGGATCTCTGAAGAAGAGGTAGTTGGCTCTGAGTGGCTGGGATGTCAGCTCACATTGCATAGAGCTGCGTGCCGGGGCTTGGTGCGGACCTGGGGAGGCCCAGGGAGCCTTGGCATGGCTGCAGAGCTCTGGCTGCAGGGCAGGTTCTGTCTGGCTCAGCACTGCTCCTCCATTCTGCGGCCTTTCTGAGAGATAGCTGGGAGGGTGAGTTTGGTGACAGCTATCAACTACTGTCAACAGTTTCATATATTGGGGTGTAAACTTGTCAGCATATGGGAAGGTGGCTGCCAACAAGGATAAGGGTTAGGAAAGTATTGGGCAAACTGCAATATTACAGCCTGAAGAACAACTGAAATGGGTGATCCCAGCATGGGTGTTGGAGTCCATGCCTTGCCTTCTCTGAGGTTTGTCTGACCATGCTCTGATGAAAGGTATATTCCAGATTACCTCAAATCTGCTTTTCCATAGGGAATATATGGGCTGTTTGGTATGAGATGAGAAATTGGCTCAGCGGGGAAAAAAAAAAATCTAAACTTAATCATTCTTTGGTTTTCAGAATTCCTCCTATACAGTATGGGATTATCCAGAGGGTTATTACTTAATTTTTGTGGTCACTGGGAGTCTTGGGTTGTCAAATGATTTATTTAGGTGATGCGCAATGTCTGCGCAATTAAGAGTTCCTTTTATAGGAAAGCAGAAATTAAAATAGTTGCTCTCATTTTATTTATTTTATGTGCCCCAAAATTATATGTAAGTTTTTAAAAATGCTGATTTCTACTGCATTCCATGACTATGTTTAGTTTTGCTATTGACATATTAAAGAAATATTGAACTTGCTATTAAAACACCTGCTGCTGTCTTGAAACTCAGATGCCATTCACCAGTTTTGCTTTAACAGAAATGTGACAAATGGAGGAGTGGTTCATGGTGTGTTTCTATTTGACAGATGTTTTTTCCCTTCAATACTCATGTTTTAAAATTTTAAATAACATTGCAACGTTTGTTTTTTGTTAGGCAGGAATTTATGCAGACTAGGAAATAGAAGTGTGTAAGTTTGTTGCCTTCCCAAGGTCACATAAGGCCAAAACTTGCTCTCTTACTAATGCTATGAGAACAGAACTGGGCCCAAAACACCTGCATGGAACTTGTATCTCTTGCTTCCTCTTCTACTGCTTTTAATTACAAACCCATGAAAGTCTGAAGACTCAAATCAAACTAGTTTACCTTCAATATACATGCAGTTCTATAGGGAAAACGTTTTGCATTCAAGATAATTTTTCTGTGAATCATGGTGCATAAAACTTTCGATCATTTCCAGAGAAAAACAAAATTTGTAAATATAAAATGCAATATTGATAGTACAGGTACTGAGGGGTGGTTTTTTGTTGGGTTTTTACAGGTAAACGACCTCTGCTGGCATGTGCGCTGCCTCTCATGCAGTGTTTGCAGAACGTCCCTGGGAAGGCACACCAGCTGCTACATCAAAGATAAAGATATCTTCTGCAAACTTGATTATTTCAGGTATATCATCCAGGAATATAATTTATCAGATAACTTGTTATACTTGCTTGTTGCTTTTCACTTCAGCCATAACTGAAATTCACTTGAGGCTCTTTCCTTTTCACTTGCTAGGTTTATTTTCAGCAGTTTAAACTCTAACTTTTCTTGCGGAGGGACTTGGGGAACTCTAAGTCTGTGTAATGTGATTGCCTGCTATGTCTCCAATCTGCCCTTCCCCTGTTGCACATAGCTTCTGTATTTATACCATCACTTATTTGTGTATGCACCGAGGGGGGAAAAAATGTCAGAGTCCCTGCCACAGTGTGGTTGTAAAGAACCATCCTTGGATAATGCTGGCTGAGAATGTAATGCAAAATTGAGTTTATCTGTTTGGAGTAGTGCTTTACTGATGTGGGGCTTAAGGCATCACAAGGAGCTACATAATCAACCCAGAATAAATCCCATTATATTTAAAAGAAGCTTTCAGCAGTTATACCTTTCTGTGATCAGTTTGATTTAGAATGTGATTATTTCAAAATTATGGCTAATCTTGCAAGGGAGAATATTATTTGTGTTGGCAATGCAGTATTCAGGATGCAAAGTCCTTGATTCAGAAAGCAGTAAAAATTGCTGCTGTTAATTTTGATGCGATTGCTAGTACTTCTCTAGTTAGATTGCTAGACTAAACTGTTTCTGGGATTCTCATCTGTGCAGTGAATAGATTGCATACAGCTAGTCAAGTTTGACACAGAGTGGGAGGGGGCAAGCTGAATGCTGTAAACTTCTGAAAAAGCTAAATTTTGTGAGACTTGAAAAAAATTTTAGTCTGCAAAGACCTTTGGGACAAATTCTCATCTAAATAATCAACATACTTTCCTCTTCAAAGAGAAATTCTCTAGTGTAATAAGGCAGATTTTTTTTAGTGAATTGAGGAAATAACTATGAAGATGCAGGTTTTCCCCTGTCTGCTGAAGATGCCGAAAGATTAGTAAAGGGGTAATCTAGCTAAATATGTTAGTTCAGACTACCGCTAGAGTAATGTGAAATACATTTGAAAAATTGGAAGAATTTTCTACAGTCTGCTTTTTCCATCTTTCAGCTTTTGAAAAACAGGAAGAATTTTGAACAGTCTGCTGTTTCCATCTTTCAGCGTTTAAGAGTAATTATCTTTATCAAAGGAATGATGAGAAGCTATGAATTCATGTAGCAGTTAAAATGCTTCGGTTTTGCTCTTTGACTTCTGAAAATACCAACGTTTGTATTTCAGTATTGTCTTGCCTTAAGCTATCATATAGAAACTTGCTGATTTTCATTTTCTGCAATGCCAACACAGTCATGCCGTGGGCTTTAGCTGCGCTGCCACAACCCGGTCACCTCTAATCCTGCCGGAGCTTGGCTTTGCCCAAATTGGTGTCTAAGTTTCCCCAGTTGCCGTTCTCATTGCAGGCGCTACGGCACCCGCTGCTCCCGCTGCGGGCGGCACATCCACTCCACCGACTGGGTGCGGCGGGCCAAAGGGAACGTGTACCACCTGGCGTGCTTCGCGTGCTTCTCCTGCAAAAGACAGCTCTCGACTGGAGAGGAGTTCGCTTTGGTCGAGGAGAAAGTCCTTTGCAGAGTACATTACGACTGCATGTTGGACAATTTGAAAAGAGAAGTTGAAAATGGTAACATACTGCTTGTGTTAAGAACTATGTTTATGGTTCACATTTAATGAAATTGTTGGGATTGACTTCATTTTCCATACTCAGAGATAATTGACTGTTTTACTAAGACTGGAAGCACAGGTACTTGAATCAAAGTAATGGTAAATTATTTCATGTTCAGGGCATTTTATTTGTTTGTTTTGGTTTTGCTGTTTTGGTTTAGGTTGGTGGGGTTTTTTTGTTTTTTGGAGTTTTTTTGGGGGTTGTTTGTTTGGTTTTGGGTTTTTTGGTTTTTTTGTTTGTTTTTGTTTGTTTTGTTTTTTGGGTTTTTTGGTTTTTTTTTTGGTTTTTGGTTTTTTTTTTTTGGTTTTTGGTTTTTTTTTGGTTTTTGGTTTTTTTTTGGTTTTTTTTTTTTGGTTTTTTTTTTTTTTTGTTGTTGTTGTTGTTTTTTTAGTCTGTAGAACTTGTTTTGTACCCTAAGGAAAAAAAAATAACAGCATCTCCTCTTGATAAAATAACATCTTAGATTTATTTCTTCCCTCACTTGCAAGGGAGTTGTTTAGGGCATAATGTGTTATGATGCTAGATCAATTGAATGTTGAATAGATTATGTTTTTTTTAAGCTGAAATTCAGCTGGCCAACTGCTGCTGGTTATTGTTGGAGAGCAGTCTGACTTACAACATCATTGTGAATGTTTAGAAGGCATTGTTGTTTTCTTTTTAATGTTCCAGGTAATGGGATTAGTGTGGAAGGAGCATTACTAACAGAACAAGATGTTAATCATCCAAAACCAGCAAAAAGAGCTCGGACCAGCTTCACAGCAGATCAACTCCAGGTAGAGACAGTGCTAAAACCTTGTGTAGCTCAGGTTAATTCAGCGTATGGGTGCTGAACCAATATAAAGTTTTATTCATACAGGGGGAAAGAAAAGCTTGAATGCTTTAAACTATTTCATAAACTATCAAGACACAGCATGTTTGTGGAAGTTTAACATGAAATAGTACTCTTCAAGCTCTTTATTTCCCTGGGGGAAGGTCATAATTCTGAAGAGTGGAAACAAAAAAGGTGCTTCTATTTAATTGAGCAATTAAATCTAATTAATCAGCCATTTAAACCACTAAGCATAATGACAACAGATTATTTTTTTAGATTATATAATGTGAAAAGTACTAAAGATGGATACTGTATGTGATTTCAAGACATTAATAGGATTGAAGTGGGAATTGTTGTAGTGCCATTATCTCCCCTGCTTTCCAGGTTTCTTGTCTTTTTGTTGCCTTGACAAGAGTTAACTCCTATTGAGACAGTCCAGAGCTATTTCAAACTCTAGATAACCACTTAAATTAGCTTTCAAGGGAAAAACTCTAAGATAGCCCCACCCCAATGAAAGAGGGGATGGTGAGACAAGATTTAGCGGTTTTAACCTGTAGTGAGAAAGAAGCTGCGACTTTTTACCTAATCCTGGCTGTACATCCTTGCCTTCAGTTTAACAGGTCTGTTGAATTTCTGGTCACAATGTGAGTTGTTTTGTTGGCCTGTCCTCTTATAGTGAAAGCAGTTGAGAAACTCATCTTGAGATGTAATAACATGTGAGGTGTTAAAGTGGTGCTATAAAAATGGGCATGGAGCTGTTCAAAGCTTGGGTTCCTATTGTAGTCATGACTGGAGACAGGAAGTGGTGTTAATACAAAACAAGCACATAAGCAATAATCCAGCCAGGTGCACAGGGCAAGGGCTCTAGACACTGAGCTTGAACTTCAGCAAAAGGGAACTTTTTTCCCCGGCAGAAGCTGAAAGGGAGATAAGACCAGCCATTAGGATGGGAACTGTATTCAGGACTTCTTCCCAGCTGCAGTCATTGAAACGTCCATGTTCCCTTCTTTTCCTGTTTGAAATAGATTGTAACATTTTAAGATTGTAACATTTTAAAGTAGATTGTAACATACTTTAGCGGGTGTTTGAGGTGTTGTGGCATCCTGTTATTTAATGATACTTTCTATCTGCTTGCTGCACTTCTGTACCTATCCTTGGGGCTGCTGTAAGACTTTACTTCCAACAAGAGAAGCATTGGTGTAAGTGTGCTGTCAGAGTGGCAGCATGTAATTACCTCGCAAAGTACTTGTAGAAAAGAATGTTTCTTGATGGTTTTGTTCTTTAGCGCCTTCCAGGACCTAAAAGGGCTCCAAGAGAGCTGGAGAGGCAGTTTGGACAAGGGCCTGGAGTGAAAGGACAAGGGGGAATGACTTCCACTGCCAGAGGGCAGGGCTGGATGGGATACTGGGCAGGAATTGTTCCCTGGCAGGGTGGACAGGCCCTGGCACAGGGTGCCCAGAGCAGCTGTGGCTGCCCCTGGATCCCTGGCAGTGCCCAAGGCCAGGCTGGACACTGGGGCTGGGAGCAGCCTGGGACAGTGGGAGGTGTCCCTGCCCATGGCATAGGGTTGGAACAAGGTGAGCTCTTAAGGTTCTTTCCAACCCAAACCAGTCTGTGAGTCTACGAAAAATGACAAAAGTAAACTGTTTCTGAATGTGGAAAGAGGTAGTTTGAATCTTCAAAGATGAAGCAAGGCAAAGTTTGATGGGCCAAAAATCCAAAAACCAAAATAATGCTTTGAAATTGCTGAAGATACCCTGCAGAAATCCATTAAGCCCTACTTTCATAAACAGGGCAAATCCTTAAAACCTGTGAAAAGTCTTCAGGATGAAGGCCAAATTGACATTTACTTCCTCAAAAAAGGTGTAATTTATATCCTTAAGACAAGTGCTGACTTCAGTTTTCTGCGAAAAGATGAGTAACCAAACCACCAGAAAGGCCAGGTCAGCCACGGTGGAGCCTCTCTTTCTTGGTGAAAGGCAAAGGAAATACAGAGCATTCCTGCATCCTCCATGGAGATGACAAGATCAATTGCTCCATATAACATAGGATGCAGATAGTGATTGACAAGTTCAGAGTGGTGGATCATGGCTCATGCCTTTTTTATGCTGTGGTCTGCTGCTATAGGTGTTTGTTGAGCATATTTGAGTTGCTTTGCAGTGAATTTTCTCCTACAGTTCTTGTAATGCAATCTTGCAGAGGACTTCTACTGCCAAGCAGAACGGATTTCTCTAATTTCTGGTAACTGTCGCAGCTCACTCAAGCATAGCAAGGACTTGTACTTTGGCATTTTGTGGTTGGTTGGTTTCATTTTTGTTTGGTTGGTTTTGTTTTGTTTGTTTCAATGTGTTGGGTACTCTTTAGAGGCTAGTGACCACAAAAAAAAAAAAGTTTCCTGAAGACAGGCGAGTAGTAGTACCTTAGTCTGAGAAGACTGTCTAATGTGGCTTTCAACACAAATGCTCCTGAAATCTCATCTTGCCTTTTCAGGTTATGCAAGCACAGTTTGCTCAGGACAACAATCCAGATGCACAAACACTTCAGAAACTGGCAGAAAGAACAGGCTTGAGCAGGCGTGTTATACAGGTAACAGTGTGAAGTTCCTTGACTCACAGTCTGGTACTCATCCATTGGAAATGCTCAGCCACAATTTTCTTTGAGGTTATTCTAACACAGAAAAAGAACCTAATCTCTTTTAATTTCGGACAACATCCTTAGTCAGGAATAGGTCTAGAACAAGCATCGTAATGTGGAAAACTTGCTGTATTCCTCTTGCACTTTGTGTTGAGGGATTAAGTCTTCTAAGAAGAAACTTCTCAGCCTAAACAGTATAGAAATTGGCATTAAGTTATTCCAAATACCTATTTGACTGCAGTAGTCTGTTCTTAAGACCCGCACTCTTTTGGAAAGTGTCTGGTATGACATTAGAAGCAAGTGGATATCTGGTCATTTATTCTAGAGAGCAGAGTTAAAATATATACCCATGACAACCAAAACTGAAACACAAACTTGGAATCCTTGCTTGAAGATGTCTCTCAGCAAACATATGGATGCATTTTTATATGTAAATGTGATTTTAAAATATAATACAAATTATATATTTATATGTTAATATAAATAAAAATAAATTTTGACCTGCCTTGGCTCATTCTAGCCTGGAAGATTGACAGAGTGTTTCTATAGAAGTGAGGAATCTAGCTGCTGCAATCAATCCTTAAAAAAAAAAAAAAAAAAAAAAAAAAAAGAAAAAGGAATCTTGTGTTCTTTTCCATGTGAAAAGGCCAAGTGGGTATTGTATGTGAAAGATGCTTTGCTGTCAGTAGTTCCAGGCAGGGAGAAGACTCTGTCTGGGATGTGCTGGGTGGTGTGGCCCAAGTAGAGCAGGGCTGCAGGTGATGTTGCTTGGCCTGGGGGCACACTGGCCCTGGGAGGTCCCAGCCCCTCACTGTGCCAGTCCTTGTCCTTGCTGGGCTGCTGGGTACTGAAGACTCATTCCTGACTTGACCACACTTGTATGTTTAGAATGGGTATTTCTCCATTTGGACTGTCAGCATTGTATCAAAGGCCAAATTAACTATGCAAACTCAGCTTAAGATAAGCTCCAAGGTTGTTGTTGTGCTAGTATTGAATGCAATCTATCAATGTGATGTACATTTCCCTCTTTTTCAGGTATGGTTTCAGAATTGCAGAGCACGCCATAAGAAACATGTTAGTCCTAATCATTCATCTACTGCTCCTGTCACAGCAGTTCAGCCCTCCAGGTTGTCCCCACCCATGTTAGAAGAAATGGCATACTCTGCATATGTACCCCAGGATGGGACTATGCTCACTGCTCTGCACAGCTACATGGATGGTAGGTATAACAGCTTTTCTGTTTTTCTCCTCATAAAAACATTATCAACTATAGCAAGAACAGTTTACCAAGTTCTAATTAAAGAAAGCTAATGGATATACCAGTACTGTACTTGCTATCTGCACCTCATTAAGAAAGCAGTAGCCCTTCACTGCAGTAGCATGGCTGAAGATCTGAGTATGAAGACCACTATTTGTGCTTCTTCTAGACTATTAAAACAAGAATAAGAAATTAAATACTTATTTAAACATCTACTTCACATATTTTAATAATACTTACTTTTAATGAAAACTGTTTGCCACCTGCTCCCTGGCTTTTGTCTTATGGACTGTGAGTACGCTCAATCCAGCAAATTCTGAGAGCTTCAGCTTTCCTCTCAGTAAAGCACAACGGGAGGGAGGGGGAGAGCCTGGTGGTCAGAAGTGCTTCAGTCTTTGTTTGTCTTATAACCCAGCAAGTCAACAACTTTGGCTCCTATTTGTGATTAGGAGGGACTGTGAAGGTTTTGGGAGAACCATGCTGAGCCGCATTTGTGGCCTGAGCTTGTTTTCCTCCAGAGCAGTGGTATTAAGGGTGGCCTGTGGGTGGAGGAAGGTAGATGCTGGGTTAGAAAAAACACAACATGCTGCAGGGTCGGGACAGTGAACTGTTGTTACCCAGTGGATTTACTGACTTTTAATCTTTTGCTACTTTCAATGAAGTTGACTGGTAAATGTTTCTGTTTTTGTAGCTCATTCACCTACAGCTCTTGGACTTCAGCCTTTGCTACCCCATTCAATGACACAACTGCCACTAAGTCATACCTAATTCCTTTTCATCAGGGATCGAAACTATTAAAGATGTAACCTTAAGTCATAGTGTATTGAAAATATCATTGGAAAGATATTAATGTTAACTTTCTATTTAACACCCAGAGCATTTTCAAGAAAAATTTTTGCCCAGGTATGTACATCTATTTAGCCTGCAAGACACTTTTATGGATTCTGCATAAGTAACTATTACATTGTTTACAAGCCTTATTAAAACCTTTTTGTATTGTCTGGAAGTAGTCCGCTCTAGTTGTGTGTGTTAATTTATTTGTCATCAAAAGAGCACTTTGCCTAAAAGAAAGGACTGACAATTGTGCAAAATGTTTACAATTCTTTGTGAAATTGTAGTTTATCATTAGTTTGTATTTGTAAGTTATTGCTAAAAGTATTACCTGTATTTGAGTTGTATACAGCCTATATGTTAAAGCTTATTTCTGTGAGTTTACAAAAATAAATTTTGGTTGCAAATATTTTCAAAAATAACTGAATAAAGTTTCTGCTGTAGCATGCCAAGCAAAAATGTTGCTGTGTCTATGGCTGAACTGTGATCATTTGTCAAGTGCTAAAATTGAATCTTCAATTTTAAGAGAAGGTCCCTGGTATATTGAGGAACATTACACTGAAGTCCTTCAGGAGGGCTCATATCTATTTCCATTGATAGTAAAAATCATTTAATGGACTTATATGGGTCTTGAAACACTCCAAATATGTGCTATACAAGTGGGTACATGCAAAGCAATGCTTTTCTGAGGATGCACACCTGGCGGAGAGGGAAACTGGGGACGTGTAGGACAGATTTTAAACTGTGTGCTTTGGCAAGTGGAAGACCTGAAGTCACATGTGCTTTAACATTTTGAATCTTTCTTACTTCAGCTTTTGTTTTCTTCCATGTTTTTATCTTGTGATTTTGTTAAGCAGGGCAATAAATAAGAGGCAATACTTGAACAGGCTGCTTTTTAAAAGTAAAATCTAGTTTGGCATTTTAACTGACCAATATCAAACTGCATATGAACAATGACTGGAATTCAGTCAAATGCACTAAAGTCTACTGTGTTTAGAGCTGTTAATGTGCTAAGACTTACTAGTAGAGCATGTTTAGGTACACTAATTTGATGCACAAAGGTTACTACAAATTCAACAGGTTTTTATTTTCAAAGACTAGCTTCCTTTAATGACTTAAGACAGTTAGATTCCCCCTTGCTCACTTAAACTTTATTTGCATCAGAGGAAACCATACTTTGGAATGGTCTATGTGTCCATATCCCTTTTTTTCCCTCTCCTAACTATGCATTAGTGTCTAGTCTGTGAAATTCCTTAATGGTGCTGGTCAAACCATTTAAATTTGGAAAAGGTAGTGTTCTCTGTTGATGACTTTTGTGAGTAGAACTTTGATGGCAAGCTCTGAATTAATAAAGTTCTGTAAGTTACATGCTGGCACTGTTTTAAGTGCTGCTCATAGATGTCTGAGTTAATCTGAGTAGGCAAAGCATCTCCAGCGATTTAAGACTTTTATTAGCCTGCCTTTTAAAAATATTTTTTTCAAAAAACACTCAAGATGGAGGCTGTAGTGGAACTTGACTGACCTTACATTTTATTTGAGCATATATAACTTCTAAGTTGAATGCCCTGGGGAGAATACTGAATTCCAGATGCCATTTTCAGTACCTAAGCTAGCTCCATGTATCTGCATGCTACCAAAGTACATGTGTAGCAGTAGACAAACTACTTTTTGTTCATTTGTCTGATATGCTGAAGTTTTAGCAGTTAAATGCTAAATAATGTTAATTTAGATGTTAACATAAATTGGTAATTTGAAATGCAACTTGGGCTTTTGCACTGAACCCCTTTAAGGAAAAGTAACTATTCGGTCTTATTTGAAGACCTGAGTAGCTTCAGGTTGCCTGAAACAAAAGCAAGTTCAAGCTTATTTATGAAACACCTCTTTCTGTTCAGTTCCAAAGTCAGAACATGATTAAAATACATGGGGGAGCAGTTTTCCTGTTTCCCTATGAAAATGGGAAGCAGGAGCATTGATGTTTTGCTACTGTTGAGTGCATGAGCAGATATTTGCTTATTAAAAAACATGTGAGATATTTGTGGGTGGGGGTGGGAAAATGCAGACTGCATTGAAAACAGGAGACTGCAGCAGAGAATCTGGGCTTTGAGTCTTCCTTTGCCAGTGCCAGAGCTGTCAGCAGCTGGTGTTGGGCTGACGCAGTTTCTTTAAAACTCTGCCATACTGCAACAGAAACCAATCCCCTTTCTGAATGATGTAACAGCTGCCATCACAAACTGCACCAATGTTATTTCCCAAGTTAATCTCATGGAAGAAAGATGTCTCCTGCTCCAAGTCTCCCAAAACCAAAGGTTATTACTAAAATAGGGAAAACTTAGGACAAGTAACAGTATACTAGTATATTAAAAAATTACACATTTTCTTATTTTAAAATTAGGCCATTGCATGTTTAAGATAGCTACTCCATTAAAAAAAAATCACACAGGGAAGAGTTTGAATTTTGTTTAATATAAGTTAGCAGGTCATTCAAGTAAATTAATCATAAAAATATCATTTAAATACTATGTAAGCTGCAATACGCTGAACACAGGAATCAGTAACAGCCACTTTTTTTTTACTATTTTCAGAAACAATCAGCAGAAATACTAGCATTCCTGTAATATGGATACAGGCATTTAGCCAAAATATGATATTAAGATCAAAGAAGTGTATATCTATGTTATGCCTAGTTAAATGCATAAAAATGTTACCTTTCAACACGCACTTTGATCTTCAGTGTTTCTGCAGGAATTTGTACAGGTGACTGGGAGGGCTGGCATGCTCAGAAACACACTCCGCTGATACATTCAAATATGCCAGTGCAGGTTTATCATAACATCAGTTTAGAAAGAGTTGCCCCTGCAATACAAGAGCCACTAATATAAAACTCACAAAGACTTTAACAACATTTTTTTAAACTCTGGTGACCCAGAACCACTACAGCTGACTGTTATACTTTGATTTGTTAATCTATTTTGGGCCATTGTTAGTGTTCTCAAAAAAGCAGCCCACTTGGGACTTTAAACATACCAATGTCATGACTGTTCAAATTGTTAGTATTTCTGCAAGAAAGTGGAACTTTGTAAACTAAAACAAACAAACAAACAAACAATAAGTAAAATAAAAATTACAAAACCCTTATGACATTATCATGTGGAGCAAAATAAGTACAGACCCTTCTCCTGGGAGGACTGAGTCTTTTCCAAACTTAGCCTCTTTCATTAAAAGGCTAAAATTTAACTCTAAAATTAAAACAGATTGCCCAGAGAGCCCAGCCAAACCAACAGAAATGAGAACCTGGGACTTAATGAAATGAAAGTTGATTCACGACAGGAAATTGAGTTGGTCAGATGTGTTGAAAATGATGGCAACCAGAAACTACATTACGAAGCTTCATATAAAACAATCCTTCCCGTCTTTAAGCCATCTGCAGATGTGCGGATTTGCAAAGGAACATGCCAGGTTATTGCAGAAAATGCACCAAAAGCAACATTCATCTGCAAAGTCAAACCACAAAGATGGTACATATCAGACGCTGGCTGAGACAAAACCAGAAATATTTTCATCCCATATTTATGACCAGGGTTGACTGTAACAGGCCAGTTACATTCCCATTTCCTTCTTTAGCAGAAATTTCAGTCAGACCATACCACTGCTGCACTGTTACTGTGGCCCAGAGTAACTGCAGCACAATGACAACTCGTGCTGCTAGAGCAGAGTGAGGCAGCCTCTTTTCCCCTCTTCCTGAGCAGCTGGCATCAGAGCCAGAGAGGGCACCTCCATGAGCAAGATGCTCAGAACATAGGTGCTTCCCAAAAGAAGCCTACTGACTGAAAATGAGTAGCCATGCTGCATTCCATCAAGTGGTGACATGGGTCACTGGTCCACATTCCAGGGCTGCTGGGGAGACTTGCACCATATGACATTCCTCTTGGCTAACCAAAAAGAACAAACTGGGCAAAAGTAGGATCCCTAGAAAAGACTGGAGAGCAGACTGCTGGTGGATGAGAAAAAGCTCCAGGTAGGCTTTGAATTAATCTGGATGTGGATTAAAGTTTCTATGGCATGCGGCCAACATCAGATTTAAATGTAATGTGAATAGCAAGAAAACCCATAAAGAGATAAAAAAACCCATCAGTCTGAAAACAAATTTTAAAAGAGGCAAGAAAGCAATTTTGTTATTAAACCTGACATTTTCTGAAGGAAGACAACATAACAAATAGCTGCAGTGAGTTCCAACAGGCTGCATGTGTTTACAGGAGATACTGATGTTAGTTCAAAAAATAAAAACGTCCAGATTTTAATCAAGATAACAACATACATATGAGACACACAGTAAAGGTCCTCTACGCTCCAGAATCCCCTTAAAATAACTTCAATATTACAATCGTACCTTCCAGTGTCTGGGTACACTATGTTAGATTCTGCAAGGCTATACATGATCACTTGAACTCAATATTCTTTAACCTACACAATGCTTTACTGCCATTGTTACTTTCTAGCATGAAAAAAAATTGAGCTTTACATCAATGCTTTACAGAACAAAATGCATGTAGGTTTTGTTTGCCAAATTTGCATTGTATTAAATGTTAAAAAGAAAAAAAAACCCAAAACAAACAAAAGGGAAACGAAAGTAAATGTGCTTCCATGGAGATTTACCATAGAACAATAGTGTCTTTTACCTCTTCCAAGCAACTGTAATGTACCTCTTCCCATGTGGCATGGCCTCCGTCAGTCTAGCTGCTAACCTGGGCTAAGGGAACACCAATATTCCTCTAAAGATCACTTGTTCACCTTTCACTATCTAGTTTGGACTGAACTGGCCCACATCTAAACCTCCTAGGCTGTGTCATTCTCCTCTCCATCACAGAATATTCTGAGTTGGAAGGGATCTTCAAAGATCATCAAATCCAACTCTTAGGTGAAGAGCTCATACAGGGATCAAATCCACAACTTTGTCACAAGTTCCCTTTTCCAGCAGCTGCCTACCACCCCTTGTGGTACAGACTTGGGCTGAACAAGTACTGCTATTCATGGCCAGTGACTGGACAGCACAAACCAACCAGTGTCCCCACCAACTCTGATAGCATTGAACCCTTGTTAAAAAATAGCATCATACAATATAAGCCTCATACACACTCATTTTCCCTTAAATGAGATAGGCTGCAACTATGCGTGCACACAGTCTGTATGTGCATCTATTTGCTATTCAGCCACTGAATCCCAAATGTACAGCCATACCAGCTTTCTTTGCTAACTCAAAAACTTGCTTTGCTAATTCAAGTTCTCATTGCAGGGAATGCTGAATGCCAGAAGCAACTTCAGACAAGGCTCCCCACATATGGAATGACTTACAAGGCATACCTTAACCTTGAATCCAAATTCTTCCTTTTTCCCGACTCCAAATAATTGCTTCACTGCTATGTCTGCTGAAATCCATCCCCATCCCTGAAAAGCTTTTGCACAGGGTTTGGTGGTGGCCTTTTTCTTTTCCTGTCCTCCAGAAAAACATATGCAACAAGCCCTTGACCAGACTGGGAGCCATCTGCCACAGGTCATCTGCCTGTGATGCTCAGCCAACTCCTAGTGTACAATAAAGGTTTCTTCACTTGTCACAAAGACAGGGGGAAATACGACCCTGAGCCTCCTAAACTCCAAAAAAGATTTCTGCTGAGTTCTATGGTATCATTTCAGCCATTCACCTTGCTTCATATAAGATCTCAATTCAGCTAAAACCCAGTATGGTTTATTATTACACTGTTTAAAAAAAATTAAATTAAAAAATGTAACAATCAGTCCTCCATCCTTTATAAATAAACCCCAGAATTCCCCTCCAACTAGGAGCAGCGGCAGTGGCCCCTGCCGGGGCCTCCTCTGCTCCCGCATGCCCTCAGCACCAAACGCGCCCCGCACCCTGCGCCCCGCGGCACCAAACGCGCCCCGCGTCCCGCTCCGCCCCAGCGCAGCCGGAGCCGCCCCCGGCCCGCCCCGCACAGCCCCGCGTACAGCCCGGCGCGGTGCAGAAGCACTCCGGCTTGTATCGAAATCTTTATTAGAACAATCCCCAAGAACTGTAAAACGGTGAAGTAACAATAGAATTAAGCACTTCCGTTATCAAAGATGTTTAAACAACAGGATTCTATTTCTGCATAGCAGAAGCAACAGGATTTAGAGCTCAAATCATTGTGCTCGTGTTAATTCGGTTTTGACAAAACAATACAATCTTAAGAATCATATTAATGAAACCTACCTTTGATTTCTTAAACCTCAAAGAGCCATTTTTATGCCTTTAAAACTCATTATTTGGGACAAACGCATGTGGACATTTTGTAGCATAGAGTAACAGACAATTTTAATACTAATAGCACTAGTGTTACTTGAACATGAAGAAACACTCATTTTCTAATTGTTTACAGTGCAGTACAAATTACAAATTACCCCAAAAATCATTGCCTGTATCAAAAGTTTAAAAATTTAGAACAATTTATAAAACAGTTCCAGAATAGGAAATTATCAGTCTTGAAATGGAGAAGGAACTTTATGCTTATAAACACACAAATAGGTGTATTACAGTAATATATATGTAATTTTTAGGTTTATTCCTTCTGTTGTAAGTAGCAAGAGCCCAGTTCTACCCACAGTTACACAGGTACAATACACATGATCATTGTAAACAGAAAGCAGAATAGGCCCTACTCAGAAGTCCACTATACCACAAATTAAAGCTATTTTAAAAATCTACTGTATAAAAATGGAACAGTCTTGCATTATTTTCATTTATTTGCAACACTATTGTCACGTTTTCTTCCAGACCACACCATCAACTTTCATAAACTGTCAACAGCAGCAGGGTGCTGCATCACACAGTGCAAACACATCTGACATCCTTACTACAGTTGATTTTTTGTTAGTCAGTTTGAAATAAAGTGTTGGTTTTCCTCTCTAGCCTTTTCTGTTTTGTAGCCTACATGGTATAAATGAATTTCAAAATGTAAGTCAGGTAAAGCAACAGCCAGTAAGGCACTTTGTCTGCAAGGATACAGCTGTCCAGGCTGAGCAACTGGTCAAAGGGAGACATTCTGGGTTACTCAAAAACAGTCCGTTTATTCTTCATAACCACTTCTCTGACAGCCCATTTGTGGAAGAACACTTACTGACAATTGAAGAATCAGCCTGACATTGCATCCACCAAAATATTTTTCCCGTTCTACAGCAGAACATGCAACAGTAAAATATTTCATTAAATACTAACATTTAAAAGAATATTCAGCATCCTTGGATCACCCAAGAATCATCTGCTGAATACTGTTTGGATAAAAAAACCCTCATCAGAAGAAATGATTCAATCTTCTTGTTTGTGTTTTGTTTCCTTTTTTTTTTTTTTTTTGTTTGGTTTGGTTTGTTTTGATGGTTTTGTATGTAAGTGTGTGTGTGTGGTGGTTTTTTGTGGTTTTTTTTTTTTTTTTTTTTTTTTTTTTTTTTACAAAATTTGAAGGCTTGACATTAAAACTTTGGTATAAAACATGCAAATGAAAGCCATTCAGTAATATGCTTTAGGGAGATACAATGAATCCAAACCAAACTAAACAAACGTAATCACATGGATGTGATAGCAGGTATTTTCTACTGTCTTGGTTTCTACATTCTGCTTGTTTGTGATCTTGAGAATGTTTTTTTTTCTACTCATGTAAAAGGGCCTTTCTCCCTTTTAAAGAAAGCTTTTCCCAGGGAAAAGGTGCCTGGCATGACCCTGACTCACACCCCTGACCCTGGCAGGCCCTGGGCAGCTCAGAAGCCTGCTGGTTCTGGGCTCTCCCACACCCTGCCTCCATCAGCAGCGCCAGCACAGCCCCAGTGCCACTGGCGGCACTGTGGGCACTGCATCATCAGCCCCAGTGGGCTCAGCAGCAAAGCACGTGGCAAATTTCATCGTGTTCCACTCTCTAAAGTAAAAAAAGGAATTTTTAATTTTATACTAAAGCAAGCAACAAAGTAAAAGTCCAAATCCAGAAATGTCAATATTAGTACCTCCTCTGTGGTGCACATCTGCAGACTCTGGCCCACAGGATTAATTAGGAACCATTATAACAAGATAGTCTTGAAACATCTTAGGTGAACCTTTCCCAAGTAAATATTTGCATTAATTTTGACTAATTATTAGCAATTTATTTCTAAAAAGCCAATTTTAATACTTAATAACTACTACTTACTGAATTTATTGATTACAAAATCTACGTGGTATTGCTTTGTATTTTCACAGTTCTCATAATTACATTGTAAGAAAATGGCTTTTAAATTTTCTTCTCAGAAATGATGATCAGTTACATTCTGAATACTTCCACAAAATAGTGAGAGGAGCAAATTTATACATATATATAATTTTTACTGTATATAAATAATAATACAATTTAAAACTTTCACTTTTAGAAATTCCTTTAGTAAATGCATAGGTTTGTTACAAAAGTTTTCTAATCAAATAACTGTATATTATTTCTATTATGTTTTATTCTTAGTAAACTCTGTGGTTACATTCATATGATAAAAAAGCAAGCTATATTCAGAAATATGTTTTTTCAATTGAGCTCCCAGTAAGACACTCAAGTCCAGTAGAAATATAGATTACGTAATACAGTTTCTTCAGCTGAAAATTAATCAGTAGTACTAAAAGAAAAAAAAAAAAGCTTTAGAACATGGATTGTAGTAAGACCAACAGCTTCTTTAATCACAGAATGGTTACACATACCCCCAAAAGTTACTGACTTAATTCTCAAAAAATATTAGAATCGGGGGGGGGGGGGGTTGTGTAATCCATACCATGCACGTAATGAGAAAGGAATGATGATGATGATGATGATGATGATGAAGAAGAAGAAAAACTTCATCTCTCAGGAGTCCTTTTTCTCCCCAAAGGTGGGTTTCTTAGTCCTTTCTAAAAGTCAAGTTTCCTCTAGAGTATCTCAGGGGGGGTTACCAAAATCTAAAGGTGCCTATAATCAGTAGCTACATTTGAAATCATATGCCTTTATTTTACATTATTTGAGTCCTAAACTGAACCCCTCATTTTTGCTTCAGGGAAAAGGGCTCCAGCACACATTGGACCAAAGAGAAAGCTTACAGTGATACTCCCACCTGCACCTCAGGTCACTGAATTTCAAGATCTTACCATGCCCACGACTGCAAGGGTGTGGATGGTGGTCGCTTGTGCATCAACATGAGCCTAGACCCATGGCATGAAGGACAGAATTACTGCCTTTACAGTGATCACAGACATCACAAACCAGAGCCGTAAGTTAGAGAGCAAAATCCCATTGGGATGTAGATGTTCAGTAAACTTTCCCCAGAAACTTGACTTCAAATCATCTGGAAAATAATTTGCACTTCTTTTTGTGACACCAATGGACATCTAGGGTTAGAAAAGTATTTCCAGGTGCTAAACTCCTGTCATAGAACTGGTAAATGTATGGCACATGCCACTCCTGGAAAGTGCTGGAATGACTTCTTCAGTGCACTGGAATCCATGAAAACTAGGGGCAAGCCTCCGTATGGCTGGGTCCTTGGCTCCCCCAGGAGACTAATAAATTAAAGTCTTTTTAGCTCCATCTTGGCAGTAAAAGACTTGATAAACTCTCCAGTGTTAAGACTTATTCCATCAGCAGAGCTGTTACTTAATGGCAGTGACAGTTCCACTACTGGGAGGGTCATAAACCACACCAAATGTTAATGTGCTTTGTACTAACGACTGGGCAAATTTAATAATCAAAAAGAAAACTAAATCTTTCAGAGCATCTCTCAGTAGTTGAATAATTAATCCTGTACCATGAGAAGATTTGAGTTCAATGTCCTAGTACCTTACTGTGTGAGCCACTGGGAGCACGGAGACTTGGCAAAAGTGCAGCCCTGGCCCTCTGCACCTGCACAGTCATTCCAATGGCTTGGCAGGAGCCCTTCTAAGCTGGGAGGAGGCAATGGAACTCCTTGTGCACACACACAGAGCTTTCATTCAAGAAGACTTTCATTC
Source organism: Vidua macroura (assembly GCF_024509145.1). Classification (NCBI taxonomy): domain Eukaryota; kingdom Metazoa; phylum Chordata; class Aves; order Passeriformes; family Viduidae; genus Vidua; species Vidua macroura. The sequence goes on from NC_071579.1 coordinate 32,939,022, forward strand.
AATGAAAAAAAGGACTGCATTTAGTTTCCCTTTCAGCGGAGCTCAACTTCCTCGTAATACAGAATGCAATCAGAGACTTGTCAGGGATAGGGGGATATTAACACGTGCATCTCTCTTAGACATCAGCTAAAAATTATACATTCACCATCTTGTACCAGATGAAACCTCATTTGTGTGAACCACAAATCACTTCAGCTGCAGTGGGACCATCTCTCAGTTATATAATCTTTTAAGCATAACTCCCAGAAAACTTCACTTTAAGCAGCATCAACTTAAGTATTTTCTGACTACCTTCTTTGGGATCTGCAGGGTACCATCATGTCTTAAAAGATGCAGTTGTGGATGTGATTAAAATATCACTACATTTTTCAGTGTAGGTAATCATTAATGCATGTATAATCACAGTTTAAATAGCTGTGAACCAGCTTGTACAAAAAAATACAATCATAGCACCATATTTACAAATTTAGTACCATCTCCTCATTTAACTAGAGTCTCAAACTATCTTTTTTATGGCTAATTAGGTTATACGTTAGTGCTTTCAAAAAATTGCCTGAATTTCTTTTACAAATATACACTTATAAGAAACATTACCAAAACTGCTGTCATCTAATGCAGCAACATGTATTACAAAAGTTATTAAAACATCATTATACACTTATAAAAGTTTCAAATTTACATTTTCCGTTTCATAGGCACTCTATAAACTAAAATGTGGCCTTGTTTTCACAGCAGTTTAAGCATTTAAACTAGTTAAATGTTACCAATGTTGCTCTTTTTTTTTATATAAGCAAAAGGAAAAAAGAACCACCCATTAACCAGAAGCATAATTTACAGTTTTTACTTTTGCCTGCTTTATACACGTTTTGCTTAAAAGTGACACTTTTTGATGTTGAGGTTTAGCGTTCATTATCCTGCTGCCTTCTTAGGGCTTAGTTTCTTCTTCCCTAGAATTCGGTGGAGGCTAGCTGACATGAAGTAGGGTTTTGCTGTAGATCCATCATTTCTTTCCAGGTCTTCACCTGAATTTATACAGCAAAACCAGTCAAAAAAGGAAACAGCAGTACAACCATACACAAGAAACACAAACAGAATTGAAAAAAGGAGAGATCAATAGACCCAACATTAAAAGAAACCAAATCAAGATAATTTAGCTTTATTATTAAGTTGATGAAAGACATTATAAAATTTCTATTTTCTTAGACCACAAGACGTTTTACATCATGCAGAGACACAAACATCTTGCCATTTTTTAATGATAGCTATATATCCCTTTTATTCTCCAGATCTTTTTTTGGCAGTATAGGCAGAAATTTTCAGAAACTCTCATTCCTTTACTAACCCTGGAATTTTGGAAATCTCTTGCTAGAAAATGTGTCACAAAGACAGCCATGGAGTTAAGCACTTTCTAAAACTGGACCATTTTTCACTGCCTAAGATAAAGTTCATTTGAAAACCTGTTGCCATGAATTAATAATATTCTATCTGATCTATTGTTCATTACTTCATGGAAGCATGGGAAGCAGAACAGAATATGAATTTAAAACAACAAGGCATACATTACTTTTTTCCCTACAGAAATGTAGGAGTTGAGTGTTATTAGTGCTGTGTCTGCCTGTGATCATGTTTGCTTAGAACCAAAGTCCACAAAATGAGATAAATAGGATGCAGCTCTCAACTAAATACCAATTTTGAGGTTTCTAACTGATCTTGTTCCTGTGATTCTTTGGCAACCCAGTTTTTCAGAATCCCTGCTAACCTTAGTTTCTGTGGAAGTGAGGTTAAAGTGAGTGTTTAAAGAATCGGTATTATCATGTTTACCTCACTTCAGTAATCCATAGTGCATATTTATGAAAGATCAAGCCTATGACTATTTCCCGTAGTATTATCAAATAATTTTCAAATTGCAAGAACAATCACTACCATGTAACTAACTTCTACTTGTGTCCTGCCACATGGCAACATACTTGGACCTACCAGAATGGCTTTCATTATAGAAAAATACAGCACATGGAAGGTACATGCTAAGGACATCTGCTTCTTATAATCATATCCTAATTCAAGAACAGATTTCTTTTGTGATTTTAGTATTCTCTGATTGGACAGCCTGAACAGTAGTCCCTTTGACAGGGCCTATGATTGTGTGCCATTGGCAGTCCAAGGGACAGTTAGCTTCAAGTGGTATTTCATAGAATCTTTGAGGTAATTCAGCATAATACTTTGTTCAGGGTTATTACACTGAAAACAAAGTACCACCTATATACCAAAGAATATATTTGTTACTGTCAAGATGCTTAAGCAAATCAATGCTGTACAGGGCTCTTCACAAAGCACCCAGAAGCAAACCTAATAAAATCTAAGGAACATCTGAAAAACAAAAGCCAGATATTTCCATAAACCATAAAGCTACCTTACACTTCTTAAAGTAATTAAATTTGAATACTAAAGCATGGAAGACTGTATCACAGAACCAATATGAAAAGAGGAAGCTGCTAATTTTTCATACAGTTTGCTAGTATGTCACCAGACTTCTGTAAGGAATAGATCAGGTGACTTTCTACTCCTCTTTCCATGACTTGCAGGTATTACTGTACTTACAAAAGCAGAGGAAAAGCGTGTCGACACACATTGCATAGACGCTGAAGAACCCGTGTGCAACTAGGTAGGAGCCAATGATGACCGTCTACAAAAAACAAACCACAAAAAAACCTCAAATTCCTTTCAGCATCACTGTGGTAGTATTAACACAGGTCAGAAGCCTAGTCTGAAGTCTGAATTTAGAAGAATTTAACGTCAGGTCTTTATTTCTACCGAAGGTTGCTACTGCTGTGGACGGGGATCACAAGTTCAAAACACTGCATCCTAACACGTAGTAGCTTCTAGTTTTCCAGCTGGAAATAGCTCCAAACTGGAGCTGTTATTTTAACCTCTGAGGAGAATATATGCCAAGAATATTCTGAACTCCCTCAAGAACCACTCAGCCTAGAGATGTTCTGAAGTTTAAGGGGGGGGCTACAGAAGGAGAGAGAGATGCATTGCAAGTCCCTTCCATTAGAAGCCATATTGTCATCAGTGTCTTGCTGTCTGGGAAGTCTAATTTTTCTGAAAATTCAGAGTCACTGCAGTGCCACTTCTGCCTGAAGGATCTCAAGGACTGGAGTGCAGCAGCTCAGTCCTCACTTGAGTGGATACTATGCCACTGAGATGCTGACCAAAGAAGCTGTCACCAGACCATGGCCTGAGTAGTCTGAGCACCTCGAACTGCCCCAGGCATTCAGGAAATTAAATGGTTGCCTTACCAACAATGGTACCCAGTAGTAATTTAGCATTGGCACTTCCTGTGCAAAGACTGGTATTCTCTGTGTGAAGAAAAAGAATGCAAGAACACCTGCAAGAAGTACATGCAATTAGTGATTCCCATGCTAGCTCTGATTTCCCAGGATCTAAAGAATGGATAAGACAGACAACAGATTTAAGGCTGGTTTCGATAAAAGTTTGTAAACAATACATTCTTCAATACTAATTATCTAACAGAAGAGATATGTAAATTATCAATTACCATAAAGATATTAATGGGCCCAGAAAGACTTTAATGAGTTGTTTTGTTTCACCTTTCTACTGAATTTAACAGCAAAATTAATAAATTATGTAATTCTACAGTGATGACAAAATACTTTATATCAGCTCTTGGTACTAGTTTTACTTTTGATTAAAATGTAATTAATTAGTTAACTTTGAAAGTATACAGAATGCAAAATATGGTTATTTGTAAAATATTATTTTGAAACTGCTGCAACAATTTGGAAAAAACCACAACAGAACACGGCCAACCTGAATTTCTGAAAGTGCTTCATTTAAAAAATAGAAAAACGCTTTTCTGTCACAGAAAACCATGAATAGTCTACTTGATAAATACTCTACTGAATAATCTACTTGATATCTACTGATAACAAAGAAAATCCTATAAGGATGCTAGAAATACCCTATTTCTTTTACTATAGCTTATAGATATAAGGGGCTCAAATACAGCAGAGCTTCAGGTCCATTCCTGCAGACCTGTACCGCCACATTTGTAGGCAATTGTCTGTTACCAGGTGAATCTCTTTTGCAATTTTGTTCAGTTCTTACAAAAGGAGAACTGACTGCGTCTGACTTATTGGACATGAATTTGGTTTGATTCAGCTGTGATGCTATGGCTGCAGAAGTCCTTGCACCAGCCACACATTCAAGAGCTGTAAAAGCAATTATGGAAAAGATATTGTCAAGACAAACCAGGTGCTGGGCAGGGGGGAGAAAGGAAAAAAAAAAAAAAGGTTTTAGATCAATCTAGCAAATCCTAGAAACACAGAAACAGATTTCCAAATAGTCAGACCAATGAGAACCTCCAGCTGCTAACAAAGCACAAATATGGCAGGTATGCTTGTGGGTACCAGAAAATAGAGCATATAATTTAGAAAACAACCAACCATCTTACCTACACCACCAGCAACAAGGATTTTCCCCAAAAATAGAAGGAAGTCTGTAACTTTGTCCAGAACTGCAACCCTGTTTAGCAAAGGACAAATGAGACATAATCATCACAAACCAGACATTTGTATTCTTTCTCCTTAAATCTGTGGATAATTGTAAAACATGACCAGAAGCTGTCTTCTGCTGTTTTTACAGGCTGACAACACAGCACCACAGACGAGCAGTGCTGAGATGAGTGTTGCTAGAGTGTAATCTCAGCAGGGAAAAAAGCACTGAGCCTTTGTTGGGCAAGGCCTTAATGTAGCAATGCTGCTACAGGACTGACATGAAGACTATTTATTCCTCAAGCTGGTTTTAAAAAAATTCAACCAGCCCAAAACTTCAAAATATTTTTATTTCAGCCTTACTTCTAGGGGCACAGATAAGCCAGGCCAGAACAGGAGAAGTACACATCAAAACAAAAAGCCGTATTTATGTAGATTGCTGGTAGGCCTCCTTTTCATTTGGTCCTATCTGGCTATTTTTCATGACTCTTTTCTATTGCACAGGCATTACTCAGTATGGACATCACTGTCCTCATATTAGTGCAGGGTAACACAGTGAAGATATTCCATCTCCCAACTCCAGTCCTTTCCTCTTCTTTCTTAAGCGTCATTTCCACTTTCCTCTTTCAGTCTTCGTCTCCATTTCCCTCCTCCTCCAGTCCTTCACTTAATGTTTTAAACCACCTAACCAGTTTTACTGAGTCTCTTGCTTGGTGATTGGATTGTGTCCTATTGCATCAATATGGTCTGCTCCTAAGTTATTCTCCCATTATGTTTTGATGTTACAGTAGCAAAGGAGGAGCCAGGAGCAATGAAGGAAAGTACTGATGAGAACAGGGAGTTTGGCGACATGCTTGGTAGTGGAGAAAAGGGCCAGGAAGTTTCCAAGCATCAGAGGACATCTGGTTATGTTAAAGACAATCTTTTTGAAAGTATTCCATCTTTTTTACTTCCACTCTCTGACACCTCATAAGATTTCTGAATGAATCTGAAGACTTAGGTTTTTCTGCTTTCCCTTTCTCAGACGAAGTGGACCAAAGCTCAAAAAACAAACATATGGCAGATGATGAGCACCCCATTCCCATGTATCTGCAGATCTCCTCTCAGGGGCTCCACTTGTTTCTTGAGGCATTATTACAATGTACTGAGTACTTAGGAATTTAAAGGACCAATCACAACAAAACCATGTGATTGCATCAACCCTGCACAGGTTACTATACTGGCCAGCCTGCTGTTACACAGAGTGTAAGAAATGAGGGCCACGTTTGAGGACAGAAGCAGCACTCAGTATTTGGAGAAGATATGGGAGAGGAAGGAATTGTGCCCACAGAGTGCAATAGTAAGAATTCCTGACATTTCCAAGGACTGGGAGATAGTCCCTTACCTCACCACATTCCGCATGAGCAAAAAGAATGCTTCCTTTGCCGAGGTGCAGAAGTTTTTACCATATATGGCAATCTGTAAAAATAATAGTGGCTGTTAAGTAATTTAAATAATTAGGATACCTTCTCATATGCCAGGATCTATCTGCATGTAATGCATAGTTCTCCCTGATATATGGCCTTGAAACTCAGATGAACATAAAATACTTTCCTCAGTCACGTCCTACTTCTCAATGTTTCCCATCAGCTGGGACATAATATTATCCATCTTTCCCCTTCAAATCACCTGGTGATGAGCATGCCACCACTTGTGATCTCACAGGTAGTAGACTAAGTACTTCATTTGCCAAGCAGAGCAAAAAAGGTACTTGTTGAGGGGTTCTTCTCCCTTTGCTAGTTACCTAAACTAGATTTATAGTCAGTGGAAAAGAATAGGCACTTGTAGAGCTGAAGTGAGCTGACCCCTGTGGTTACCTCCTTGGACGTAATGCTGTTTTCCCTGAAGAAGAAATCTGCATAAAGTAAAGCAGCTACAGTTATTCAGGAACAAAACTACTTCTTCCTGGAATACCAGGGTAAGATATACTAGAACAGCTCTCAGCTCAGACAGTTTATGAATGTAAAGAAGATTGTCAAAAACGCTTCCTCTGGCAAAAATTTGAAACATCAACTGCATCAACACAGGTTGTAATGGACCCACTACAGCCACCTCCTTTGAGACAAGAAGTGTGACTGTACCATTCAATCACTGAAATTGTTTCAAGCCAGAACAAGCTAGGCTGAAATCTGTGTATGTTAATTTATGTGAAGATTTCAAACTTCTCTTATCTGGAAGCTAAGAAGGTTTATTTGAGAGAAATATCACAACTTCTGCTAGTAGAATTTGTGCTTTTAACTTCCAGGTGGAAATACAATCATCACATGCCTTCTGACCTCCTTATTCAAATATTGCCTCCAAACAGAAATGTCATCAACATGCAATATGAAATAAGCTAATATTCCTGTTGAAATCAGGATATCAATTACTGACTTACAGGGGAAGTTAACCAGTTATTCCATCCCTTCCCACTTATTTTGGGGGTGAGTGTGTTGGACAAAGACAGGAAAAAAAAAGAGGTTGAAATTAGAAGGAAAAAAAAATCTTACTTTTTCATAGTAGAACCACATGCATGTACTGAAAACGCCCATAAATCACATAATTATCAGCAGATTCAAGTCCTGCTGGCTTCTGATGAACTAGTAGTGTCTACAATATTTTAATGTCCTAGATAGGGGAGACAACATGGAGATATGGCACATACCATGATGTAGGCATTTCTGTTTATAAATTTTAAGAATTTTTCCAAACACCAGAAACAGCACTTGAGGCAGCAGAGTAGGAATCTAGTGAAGGAGTTCTGAGTACCTGAAAAGAACAAGAGAGAGTACATCATACATAGAACTCACAAACAGTCTTCAGAATGTAGAAAGCTATTCAGAAGAAGACTTTAAATTGTGACATTATTTTTTTTATTTCTAGGTATGGACTCTTTCTCTCAACCAAATTTAACTCACTAGCTTTCAATTAGATCAGACTCATATCCCATCTGAACTTTGCAATAGGTTCCCAAGAACATAGACTCAGCTTGAGTAAATAAACACAAATTTACTGGCTTCAAAAGAAACTACAAGGGATAATGTGGAATTAGTCTCTTTTCCTTGCTAAAGAACAGCTTGGGAAAGTAAGGAAGTAATTTAGCAAGGAAGGTCTTAACAACTTAGGGCAAATTAATAAATCTCACCTTTTAGTTTGTGATCCAGGTACTCCAGTATTACTCTAATAAGCTGGACAATTGCAAGAATTAAGGCTCCAAATGCCAGCGAACCTGTATGGTATCTAAAAACAAAATATATGACTGTTACGTCACATGTGTGCCTATGTACATGGATATATGTATGCATATATGTATATATGTATACAAATAAAATCAGAAGGGAAGGAAGGTCCATTACTGGGAATTACATAAAACGAATGGACCTTCATCCCAGTCCACCATAGATGAACAGGATGGAGCCATTGGCGCTGTTGGTGTTTGTGAGTGCTGTGCCTGTCTCTTAATCTGTGTACACGTGTTCTGTACATGCATTTCATGTGTGTGTCTACTGGGAGTACCTGCTCAGCATTACAATTGGCTGGACCTAGGGGCAGGGAGCTGCAGCAGCCCTGGTGCTGTAGGGCTACAGGATACAGCCTTCCCCTAATAACTATATCTTCCCAGTTGTGCTGGTTGGATGGACTAGAGTTAGTTTTTTTCTTAGTAGCTTGTGCTATGCTATGTTTTGGATTTCTGACCAGGACAATTGTGATAACACACCCATGTTTTTTAGCCATTGTTGAGCAGCACTTGCACAGCACCAAGACCTGCTCTGCTTCTCACGCTGCCCCACTGATAAGCAGGTTGGGGGTGCATGAGGAGGTGGGAGGAAACATGGGCAGGACAACTGACGCCAAATGACCCCAGGTATACTTCACTCCATATTGTGCTGTGCTCGGCAGTAACAGCCAAGGTGGAAGGAGGGGTAAGAGGGGAGCATTTGGAGTTTGTCTTTCCAAGACACTGTTATACAGGAAGAAGCCCTGATATACTGGGGATGGCTGAACACGTGCCTGCCTGTGGGAAATGGGGAATTAATACCTTGCTTTGCTTTGCTTGTGCATGCAGCTTTCTTTTACCTATTAAACTGTCTTCATCTAAACCCATGTGCTTTTGCATTTTCACCCTTCAGATTCTCTCCTCCACCCCACTGTGGGGAAGCAAGCAGGCGGCTGTGGCGGGGACTTGACTGCCACCGAGATTAAACCATAATGCTGACTAATCATTTTCTTATGATATTCTAAGATTGGCTTCCCTAGATGGAAAAAGAGCACTTGTCAGATACATCACACGGCTCACATCCAGCTCGCAGTCTTACCGTATTGCTCGTCCAAATGAAGAGAAGAGCGGCCACAGTGGAATATCAGCTGGTTTTCGATAGGCCCAGTAATAAGAGGCAAAGGCACCAGCAAGGGTACACTGACCCAGTGCAATTGCAAAGTTCACCAGCCAGAGAAAGACAAAGGCATTGGCTAACTGGAAGATGAAGATGTACTTATGGTACAGGCTTTCTCCTCCATAAAAAGCAAAAGTACACTGAGCACCTGGGCACAATTTAGTCACATTGGTTGTGTTAAAAGTCTAAATAGAAAGAAAAATAAACAACACAATCATAAGCAATGAATTCTATATACATAGCCTCTGAAGTTTAGCAGGTTAATACTAATAACATAACTCTGCTTGATGTTCCATTACCTCATTCAAAACTGCAGCACTACGTAACCTGTTTTTATATTTAAGGATTCATATCAAGGATTTATGCAGTCTTCTGCAAAGACTTAACTTCAAACTAGTTTGACTTAACTTCAAACAGGGCTGTTCACCACCTCCCTGAAATTTGAATAAATGAAATTTGAATTTCAGGAATCTACTTTTAAGATATATAAATGCTTTGTTAAAGAAAATATGTTCAAATAAAACAAAAAAAAAAAAGAATTACTTGGAAACTAGAGGCCAAATCAGATGTTCAGGTAAATTGCCATGGTTGAAACAAAAAATGGAGCTATACAATTTAACAGAAACTGTGGATGTGGTCACAGCTTATGTATTTCAGACTATTAAAAAAGGGAGCAATCTTAACACTGAATTACTTTTCCCTATTTCTAGTATTCGCATCATGTATTTGCTTGGTTTGGACATGAAATGAAACCAGATCAGGTCTAATTCCTTTATTTTGTAGTGTTTAGACATCAGCAGGGTATGCATCAGCACTATAATACAATGAAATTTAATGCATCAGTCTCTGCTCATTGCCTCTTGTCCCACTGCTGTGCCCCCAGAGCAGAGCCTGGCTCATGCTCTGACGCTCCCTGCACACAGGGACAGCCAGGGCTGAGGGCCCCTCTCAGCTGGGGCTCCTCTTCAGGCTGAGCAGCCCCAGCTCCCTCAGCCCTTCCTGGACACCAAGATGCTCCAGGCCCTTGCTCAGCTCCAGGAGCTCGTGTCCCTGCTGTGCTGAGGATCCAGAGCTGGACACAGCACCAAGTGGTGCCTCCACGGCTGGGTGCAGGGGCAGGATCACCCCCTGACCTGCTGGGAATGCTCTTCCTGAAGCACCTCTTGCCCCCCAGGACAAACTGCTGGCTCAGGGACAGCTTGTTGCCCACCAGAATCCCCAGGTCCTTCTCCACAGAGCTGCCCTCCAGCAGGTCACCTGCAGCCTGTGTTGGTATAAAGGGTTATTCTTCCTCTGGTGCACAACATTTCATAAATATTTCTAGCTTTTTAAAAATCCTTAAATTCAAACCCACAGCCAAGTAAAACATTTTGACTGAAGGCAAAATTAAAAAAAAAGCAAGACAAATATTTTTGGAGCTTCATAAAGGTAATTACTGTGCCAGAAGAAACTAAGCTTCTTCTTCAAATCATGGCTAATCCCTGAGCAACTTTGAGGAGCAGCTTTCAAAGTTTACCACTACCTTTGGAAGACCAAAAAACAGACTCCTCACAAATTCAAGAACATCTTTCCTATAAAATTTTATTTTTGTCTCTTCCTTTCTCACCCTGTAAATTTGAATGCTAACATTTACAGGATAGTTTAGCAGAAAAACTAGTTTATATCTGTAAAATAAAAGGTGTTACATGAACATTAGGTAATATTTTCAGATTTAACATGGGGACTCATTACTTAAAATATGCACATTTTTTACTAGAAGTGCATATAATAGTGATTAAGAAATGCAGTTAGTATAGCTTTCAGGATAGGTAAATATTTGTTACACTTACCTCTGGGTCACAAGTCAGGTTTGCATACTTGCACAGTGTTTGATTAGCCATTACTTTATACACAGGTTCTCCTGATGTGGCCAGAAAACTGAATGAAATATTTTAAGGAGGAATCACAGAACTGTGGTTTCTGAGCAACTTAGGATTCTGCAGTGGGTAACCACTAGCTCTAAAGAACTTGTGTAGGTAACAGAAAAACTGCTCTTGCTCTGCAGAGATATAGCTGAAGGGTTGACAGACAAAACCAAGTACTCTCACTACTTAGAGAACTACTGCAAACTCATACCTGGAGCTGTAATAACCCCTGACCAGAATGGGCAGGGGGCGTGACATTGAAAAGCATCCCCATCTCTCCTCCATATCTATCTTTGACAAGGAAGATTATGCAATAGTTCTTGTATTTTGGCAAAAATAGATACAGAGCATAAGGATGAATTAACACTGCCCTGAAAGCAACAACTGACCCTCTTTGCATATGAAATAACAGCTGTCTTTTGATCAGCACTTTTCCCCTTTTTTAATCCTTACCAAACCTTTGCTGTTGAGGAACAAACAGTGATTGCTGATAGGCAATTCAGAAGAGATAGTGTGCTGTATATTCTCTCACTCCTTTCTCATATTTTTCTGAACAAAACACATACAGAACCCATTCCACCTCCAGTTAACTAAGAAACCATTAACACCAGGCCTATGGAGCACAGAGCACATTAAAGACCATATTCACTCTTTGCTGAGGGCCCTTTTCACCCCCTAGAGTCAACCTTATGCAGCACACAAGGCTTTGTATGATCCCCTTGCCTTGGCCTGAATTTTAGTCCAGATTTTTTTAAATTCTAATAAAATCACTGTCTGGTTTGTGCATCACATATAGATGTGCAGTGTGGAAGACCACATCAGAAGAATAAGTGCTAAGTGACCAAATAGCCCTCTTAATATTGGTTTAATTAATGTGAAATAGAAAACTATCTAGCCTTGCAGGCCAGAAGACTTGCTCCAGATAGGTACACAGACAGAAGGATACACAGCTGTCACAGCCCAGTAGGAAATACAAATTGCAATGAGTAAGAAGGTGATGATTGGGTAGAACAGTGTAGACATTATATAGCCGATTGCCCTATAAAAGAAACAAAATATATCAATAAGCTGTAACAATTCCAGAAACTAGCTTTTTATCAGTCCTCTTCTAGCAATTTTACTTTGACAACCTTGCTGACACTCACAGCATAACCTAGTACTGGGATCTCAGAATACTGCAGGAATTTTTTTCTTATGTTTTCAAACCTTGATTTTATAATTTCTACCACTCCACTTTTATCAATGGTACTAGAGTGAACTTTATCCATTTGCCATGTTCCAGCCTGTCTTCTACTTTCTCCTTCTTCATGACTGCTTCAGAGATCTATCTCTTTCCAGGCCATTAACTGATTTCCATTACATCTTCTTGCCGACTGCTGCAGACATTACCATTTACGTCCTTATCCCACTCTGCTCATCCTGTGTTCTTCCTTCACTCCTACAAACCTGAAACTACCTTATTCTATTTTGCATTTTACAACTCTGTTCCCAGCAACTTTCCTGCATTAAGTGCTAGCTATGTAGGGGCAGAGACAGTCAACTTGTCTTTGCAATGCCAGGACAGACTGACACCTTCCTGCCACTATGTGACTTTCCTTGCACGTGTTGTATGTAAGTGGTGCTCACCTATGACTAATGGAAGGCAAAACAAATAATTGCCTTTTCCTGTTGACAGCTTAGAGAGCTTCTTTTAATATCAAGGCATATGTAGACTGATATTCTTCTGCTAATTCCAGTGACTAGAATGTGACTAGTGGCAGGAACTTGAGCATGCTAGCTCCCACCCTGCCAGGGACTCATTCTGTGGAAGTGGGAGTTGATACCAACCCTCTTGGTAAACCTGGTGCTATCCCAGAAGTGAACATCTCCAGATGGGTATCTCACTGGATGTGAATTCAGCAAGCATGTGCTTTGTTCACTGAAACTTAAATCTTTATCACAAGCCTTTTTGTCTAGCACTATTTCCTACAGTATTTCTCCTATGATTTAGGGCACCTCTGATGCTATTTGTTTTATAGGATGCAGTTTCCAGACAGCAAAAGGAGAAAAATGTACTCAGTTTCTAAAGGTAAAGTACTAAATGCTGGGGAGAATGCAAGGAAACTGTCATGTGCAATCCAGAGGTTTTGAGCCAAACATCAATTTCTGTCTGAGCCCGGAGACAAAAAAGTCCATTGTGAGTCACACAGGAGGACACAGCCTTATAGTGTCTGAGAAATAATCACAACAAATTAGCTATGTTCAGCAGTTATTGGTAGGCCTCCCAGTTACCATTAAGACCATGCCCTATTATTCCAAAACACTGAATAACAACTGTTGTTTCTAATTATGTATTTCAAGTCAATTATTGGCACTATAACTGTAATATTTTTGAAAATGTAGCTAAAAGGTATTGAAAAAGATAATTTGATTTCCAATCATTAGCACCTTATTTTTTATCTTCCTAAATACATGACCTGGTCTGTTAGGTTTATAGAAATTACTACAGTGTTTCATCTCACCTATTATGCATGACAGCAAAAAGTGCACCTTCAAGTGACTTTTCCATGCTGCTGGAAAACTACAGAATGTTATTACTAATCAGCAAGAAGTTTATGAATTTTCTAAAATCCTTCCACCTGTCAAAGTTGTGAACAAAGGTTTTGAAGAATGTTAAAAGTGTTCCTGGATTTTAATGAATGGGAATTAAAGAGCATCATTTAGTGCTGCCTAAATTAATTGCTATGCTCTAATTACACAGTGGCATAAGACAGGAAACAGATACCTGGCTAAATGCAGAACTTCAGAATTTCTTAATCTCATGATACAAATCCCAAATTGTGATTCCTGGGAACCACAGTGGCAATAAAGATGGCAGGAAACCACAAGCAAGTGCATATAGATGAACTCAGAGCTAACACTATGTGCTCTGAGAACACAGGCTTGCTTTCAGGACCTATGAGACCATAGCCTATTTGCAATGAAACCCAAGGGCCTGACATTTTAAGTCCATTTAGCCTTTATAATATTCCCAATTTAAAAAATCCAAACTCCAAAACAAAACAAAAAACAAACAAACAAACAAACAAACAAAAAACCCCAACAACAGCAAAAAAAAACCAAACCAAAAAACCAAAAACAACAAAAAAAACCCCACAAAAACCCAAACAAAACCAAAAAAATACCACTAAGTGTTCGAAATGTGTAAAACTGGAAGCACTGTGAACAAAGCTTATGTAGACTCTCATATCCTGCTTTACTTTATTCTTTACTCAGAGCTAAAAAGACACATCTTAGACTGCACCCTCTTACAATGTCTGGTCACAGAAATCTCTTTTTCTCTCTGCAGATTTATGCCTGTCCACACAGAAGTTTGATTGGACCCAGCAGAATCTCCTAGTCTATCCTAAATAGAACCCATAGCCAAAACAACACCAATCCTCTACTACTAGTATATGACTCCAGGGACAATCCAATGACAGAGAAAAGTTGGCACTTACAGGTCCCAGGCTCCTATGAACACTAGACCACACTTAGGTTTTCTGCTGAGACACCTTCTTTGCACTAAAGGTATGTGGTAACATTAACAGTGTATGTATTCTTAAGGCAAGAAGCAGAAAGATAAGAAATACCTTACTTTAAAACAGAAAACTGTATTAAGCACAATCTCATCAAAAGGTAACTGATATTCCTTGAATGCATCCTATTAATTCCTTGTTGAACCTGTTTCGTTCAACAAATGCAATGTTGCATTTTAAACCCCAATTTTCTGCCCTTGGTAGTGCAAGATGGAGTTCAAGAAGAGTGTACTCTAGAGATCATTTAATAAAATTCAACATATATTAAAATCAGACAACCATACCTACTACCTTCCTTCAACAGTGCAATAGCAATCCGAATCCGATTTCTTAGGAAGATCAGCATCAGTATGATTATGACCTCAACACCACAAAGTATTATCACTGTAAATAAGCAAATAAAGAAATTAGATTTATCAAGAACCAAACCAATATGCTGCTTCTGTAATTTTTTCCTTGTAATTTGAACTAATGCTCATGAACTCTGTAAAATTCTCTGCTTGAGCAGTTCTTTCTCCAACTGCACCTGCCAAACTTCAATCCCATTTCATAGATTTTTAAGTCCCATTGAAAAATTCTATATGCAGCGAGTTAGTCAGAATGTGTATGACCCTGATATTTATATTTTTAACAGAAAAATGGAACATATAATTCTCAGAAAAAGGTAAAAATTTAATTCAGTGTGACTGCAGTATCTAGCCTTAGATACAGCTCATCCTTTACAAATTGTACTTTCTATAAACAAGAATTTTGCTCATAATACAAGCATTTGTTCATGCTATACTGTTGCTCATTTGTAGTACTTAGATAATAAAAAATAAGAGATTAAGAGTCAAGTTTTTCATGGAGAGTGCATTTTTCTGATCGACATTGTTCTAAAATGTTGATGTACTAAAATCAAAAGATTTGTTTGAGTATTAACCTGGCATGAGCTCCTTTTACCTCATTTGAGTTAAAAGGAAAAAAAAAAAAGAGAGACACTAAGCACCATCCTGGTCAAATTACTTTCCCCTTCCAGCTGTGTTGCTGGAATCATGCTCTGATATTAGAGAGCTGAGAGCTCTTAGTTATAAGCAATATTTGAATCATAACTCTGATTTCAGTAGAGTCTCCATCGGTCTGCTTTCTATTTGTGTTGGTTCAAAACCTACTTCTGCAGTAGAAAGTAAGAAAATTCTGGGAACTTCACCTAGAGAAGACCGAGTCTTTAATGCCTGAAGCACACATCCTCCAACTATGAGACATATCCATATATTTTTGGTGCTTCAGATCATTAGACAACACTTAAACCAGCCCAATAGGGGACAGGTTGTTGTACGCAGCAGGACCTGTGTCCTCCAGATGAAACCAAGAAATTCTGTGGAGGGACAGGAAGACAGAAGGGACAGTACCCTTAAGTATCTGATAACTTATATGAAGGTTTGCAAAGGAAGATGAGTTTTGGCTTTGGGTCCCACAGCTTAGACATAGTCTCAGAATGTCAGACCCAATAGTCACAGATGATGTTGAATTGCAATCCCAAATATTACCTCTGGCAACAGAACTGCAGGTGGCAAGTGACTGCTGTGGTGCTAAGAGCCACAGACCTTGTCCAGAACAAAGTTTTTGTTAAATACATTTCAATGCCATTCTTCCATGAATGAATATATAAACAGGTTTCTTTAAAGTTGGTCTCATTCCAATTTGACTCTGTTATATTAATGTACTTGTTCAAAACATTGTGAAAAAGGCAAGTGATGTAAGTACATGATGAGTTCTAGACTAGGACTCTGACTATGATGTCTTCAAGGATATGTAACTATTTACTTTGCTGGGTGATTTTGGAAAAGCAATTTAATTCCTGAGTACCACAATTTACTCTTGTGAAAGTGACATCAAACTCTAGGTAAACTATACACTGGCTGCTAAGAATCAGGCAGGGGAAGCGCCTGAAGAGTTACAGGAAAAAAACGCATAATGAAGTCCTAATATTCTCTAGGGATAGCACACTAAAAAGCTCTGATTCAACAATATATATAGAAGATGCCTCATAAGCTCAGTGATTCAACACAGAAGTAAATGAAGACATAAAGAAGAGATAGGAGATTTAAGCAGTAAGCTACTCTTCTATTAATTTAGCTACCAATAGGGAGAGGCAGTGTTTTTGGTTATGACCCATTCATCATCAGTTAAAAGTCTGTGTGTCTTCCAACAGGGCAGTAAGGAGTGCAAGTAATATTCGACAGTTGTTTCTTCTCTCTTCTGCTCCTCCTTTCTTGGGGGGGAACGTGTATGCTGCAGGTGGTCTTGTTCCAGTAGGATTTTGTTTAAAATGGTTCATTCCACAGTCTTAGATCATACTCCAAGAAAATTCAGTGACATAAGTGTAAACTGACAGGAGACCTCACTGTGGTCTAAAACATCCTCACAAGGGCAACTAGAAGGGCAGGTACCGATCCCTTCATTCTCATGACCAGTGACAGGACTTGAGGGAACAGCTGGAGCTGGGTTGGGGGATTTAGGTGGGAGATCAGGAAAAGGTTCTTCCCCAAGAGTCAGGCACTGAACAGGCTCCCCAGGGAATAGTCATGGCACCAAGGCTACCAGAGCTCAAGGAACATTTGGCCAATACTCTCAGGCAGAGGTGGGATTGATGGAGTGTCCTGTGCAGGGCCAGGAGCTGGACTTGATCATAGGTCTCTTCCAACTCAGCATATTTTATGATTCTAAGACACAAAGCAGTGTAGCTATTAATATGACTTATTAATCTCATTTCTGGGGCTCTCAAAGAGGGAGAAAAAATAATCTGAGAGACAAAAGTACCCTTCCTCATGCAACTTCATCATGATGAACTTAATTATTGCCTTCTGCTTTCCCCATGATGAAGACTGAACATACAGGAAGTAGAATGCTCATAACGAAAGATTTTTTCATTCTTATCACTAGTATGATTGCATTATCTCCCCTTACAAATATACTAGTCTCCTTAAAAAAAAGCATATTTTTACACAGTACAGAGAAAGGGAATTCTGCTTTCTTCTCTGAGCAACATGTGTAGAGGAGGAGATTTAACAAGGCAGAAAGTGTATTAAGACACTGACTGATTTTCCTGAATATCCATTAACAGATACCAAATGTAAAAGGGCACTTACTAAATGCTAACCATGTTTGCCTCAGTTGCAGGTACACTTTGAAGTCTGTCTGGAATCCAATATCATAAACAGTGAGGTCAGATCCAGGTATTCCTTTAAGATGATCATACTCCCAGTAACAATGCCAGATGCCTTTTAAAAAACAATCAATAAAATAGGAGTGTGTCTGAAGAGTGCAAAGACAAATTAAAAAAAAAATCTTACAAGCCAAATGTTTTGCTTTTGTATAAGCCTGTCAGGTAAGCAAAACCCAAAAATGCGTCACTGTGAGACTAGCCAATTATGATATTATATATATGGGAAAGAAATATCAGTACAAGCGATTACAGACTAAGCATACTGTGCATAGGTAATGCAGGTTACTACATCTGCTGTTAAGTATTAGCACAGCTGGATTCTTAACTGCATTTTGCTGCCATTTATGTCCTTCTCACTTAATTGTGTCTAAAACTAGGCATTAATTCACTCAATTGTACCATTTAATTGAAGTAACTACTGATTTTCCAGACTTAAGCAGTAAGAAAAAATAGTCTCAGAGGCTGGAAAATTACACCTACCATAACCTATAATTCCAATCACACCAAAGATGAAAATCCAGAAGAGAACACCAGCTGTGAACCTCAGTAACACAAGGAACAGCAGACTCAGCAACATTGCAATGAACAGTCCACTAGAAAATGAAGAAAGAGAAATACAGGGAAAATGAGTGTAAGAATCTATTCACTTTCTTACATTCCTGTTACTCCAAATAAGGGTCGCTTTATCTCATTATGAAATCTTCGTTATGAAATACACTCTCATGGCTGTTATCTGCCATTACAAACAAACAGCTTATATATGATGATCTCACAGGGCAGAGCCTGAAATGTTTATGTGTACTATGTTCTCAGGCTGGTTGAATGGGATTAATATAATGCCTTTTTTATCACGTACACCAGCTGATAAACTCACCACCTTTTTCAGGCCACAGTCTAATCTACGGTACAGAAAGTTAAACTGGAGGAATACCTATGTGTGGGGAAGTTGCTGGTTTATGTCCTCCATAGAAAATCCCTGCTTGCAAAGAAACAATGTTAGTAAACAACATTCTAGGAGCTTCCTAGGAAAAAAAAAAGAATTAAATTTAGGAGGAAAACCATCAGGAAGTTAGGAGGACATAATTTCTACTCATCACTGCTTCTACTAATCAGAAGAGGAAATGATCAGGGCACTATGATGCATAGAAAGAAACTGTTAAGAGCCTTTCTATGGAGTCCCTAGGAAAGACATCTACAGTGCCTTCTCTTCATCAAGACAATAATGTAATGTCATGTAATGTTTGTTTTCATTTCACTCCTAGAAAGCAAGTCAGAAAGGAAAAAAATATTGCAAAATGCTTTTTCACTCCGCAAGGCTTTCTAAACAATTATGAAGAAAGCAATATGAATATTAATCCCATCAAACAAATATCCACTTCAGGTACTTCAAAGAACATTTCATGTTTCATTATTTTTAGTAGGTGTTACATGCAAATTTTGTATTAGTACAGACTCAAAAAATTTAAACCCCCTTTTTGCCTGTGTTCAGTAACTTGCCTTCTGAATGTTTCCAGCGTATTTAGCCAATAACCAAAGCTAAATAATGGGGCAGCCTGATCATAACAAAATCACATCAGCTCATTTAGTTAAACCTTCGTAAGTTTGCCTTAAGTCCTACCTATTTAATGGCTTCCTAGCCTGATGTACTTTCCCTTTCTGAATGATTTACTGAAATTTGGAATGTATTCCTCAAGAAAAGTTGTAGTTTTGGAGCTCCATCTTGAAAGCAGTAAATTACCTTTATCTAAAGTTATCTTTAGTTATACATGAGTCCTAGTAACACCAAAACTGAGTACACAGTAGCAACTGTCTTCAACAGACTAGTTCCCTTATACTGAGGCTTGAAGCAGTAGTTCTTCTGGGGTATGCTAAAAAGACTACAGCAATTCCATATTTAAATTTTAATCCAGCCTCCCTTCAGTGTCAAGCCTTCACTGTCAAAAACTTCACCCAAACTCTGACACTTAAATATATTTGTCCAGAAATCATTTGATCTATGCTATCATTTGGTGAAAAGTGTGAAGACTTCCTTACAAAAAAATACCATAGCTGAAATGTGGAACCTTGCTTCAATAGTTAAAATTTCTGTTCTTTAGAACAGAATGGTCAGCTCTCTGTCCAGTGTGTTCAACAGTATCTTCTTTGAAAGAATCTGTACCACAAGCATGATTTCAATAAGAGATAGAGAGACCCAAGCTTGCTGAATATCTGTGAGTTTCCTGCTACTAAATATTTTGAGTATCAGACTACGAGAAAGCTGTCTTTCCACCAGTGACTGAACACCTTTAAAAGCTGACAACTTGTGTTTCTGAACTGACTAAATCTCCACATTATTATCTAAAGTATGTATTAAATGCCATGGATTTGCATTCAGGATTGACTAATGTATGCTTAATATGTGCATGTTAAAGGTTCTCACCTGGCGACGACTACTGTTCCTGTTTAAATAGATCAACACACTGGTCCATCAAAACCAATATTAATGGGCTAGGAATTCACAAATACTTACATATTTGCTTCAGCAAAGTAGCTACTTCTCTTGTTTCAGTGCTGCATTATAATTAATTGGTGATTAATTAATACTAATTGCAAGATCAAGTTAATACTGTTCAATAATTTTTGTTCTTGATGTTGCTTTACCCGCTGCACTGGATTAAAGAATTTATATTAAACTTAGGGATTATAATGGGTTTAACTGTATATTGCTTGTAGAAATTTAGAAACTATCTGTTTTATATATGTACTAGTGACACTTGGCAACTGCAACTGATTTAAAAGTCACTTAATTAAGATTTTTCAGTTTTGGAATTGCTACACACATGGGTGCTGCAACAGAACACTGCTCCTCCTGATTTTCTGACTGGCAGGACATTAAAAAGCTATTCCAGATCAACTGACACTCTATGTATGTATGCTGTACTATCTTTACCTCATCCACAGAACCATAACAACCTTATTATCATGTGTGATGAAAGGAAATTACAGTTCCTCCTGGAGTTTTAAAGTAGAATATGTACCAAATACATACACAATCTAATTTTTTTTTAATTTCCTGCACATTCCAAAATGAGTTTGGAAACACTAAAAGTACCAAAAAACCACCTTACATTAAAATCCAATACCAAGAAATGGCATAGTCTTCAAAAATTTTCATTCCAACTGATCTTGCATCCAGGACATTATTGATGCCACTAAGAAAAGAAAAATCAAAGAAACGGTTGCTTCAGGTAGAAAAAGAGAATTTATTTAAACAACAAATATGATCAGTGAAAGAATTTGAAATATCTTTGGCAATGATAAGAGTATACTACAATTTTTCAGCCCCAGTTCTGTCACCAAGTCAACATCAATCACAGTTACAGCAAAGAAAAAATCTGCATAAGAATGTCTCTGCAAGTCCTGAAAAAAAATTAATTAAAAGGCTTTATTGTCAGAATTGCTTATTATGTCACAAGACAAGTGTATACTATCAATATCTGCAATGTACCAAGGGACAAACAGTAGTGACTCTAGAACTGCTAATAGCATAGAACCAGAAAACAGGCCAGTGAAGCAACTTCGTGGAACTGTTTTTCTATCCTGCAGAATGCTTGCCCATATAATTGTTTCCTGAAGACTAGCCCAATACATTTTTACCAGGAGCACCTGCTCAGATGAGGTGAGATGCCCAAAGTACTAGGCCAGCCCATGGTAGTGGGAAGGTCATCACAGAACAGCATAGCCGAGGCCATTCCTGGCTGGCCAGAGTCCTGCAGCACGA
This sequence comes from Vidua macroura, assembly GCF_024509145.1. Classification (NCBI taxonomy): domain Eukaryota; kingdom Metazoa; phylum Chordata; class Aves; order Passeriformes; family Viduidae; genus Vidua; species Vidua macroura. The sequence goes on from NC_071579.1 coordinate 32,960,377, forward strand.
GGATTGCAGTTTGAACCTCATGTAACTTTCCTCGCAAAACTTATTTTTGCTAAAAACAAGAATTATTTCAGCAAACTATTGAGACCATCAGACTTAAGCTTTTTGCACTTTTTGCTCCTTTCTGCACACCACAGTGTTGGATTTCTTTAATGGAACTTGGGAAGTGCTCAGTGCTCAGGCACAGAGAGACCATTTACTACCAAGTCTTGCTTAGGTACCCTCAGTCATTTGCTACAACAGATTCTGATTTTTTTCCATTACTAAATTATTGTGAAATCTCAGAATCCAACAAACACTGAAAAAAGGGTAAAACCTACTTTGCAGCTTCCCTGAGATCAGTTACATTTCTTGTTTTCCCTCTTCCATCTTTGAATGTAGTCTGATTTGCCACAGTCAATACACCATTCTTCGTAGAGAAGTCTGGGAAGCATCTCTTCAGAACTATTCAAAATATCAAAACAAAGCCTGCATATTACATTTCATGTCAAGCTCTGCTTTTATCATGTTTGTTTTGCAAGATATTTAAATAATTTCAGATTCACAGTCCACTGTATTTCAACTGATTATCTAGCAATATGTTGACTTTGACAAATCTTGGAAGAGCCATTGCATTCAAGATTATGATTTTTATGCTCTGAGGCTTTTTGTCTAAGCTCAGGCAGGGTGGGATCATAGATTTCAACTGGAGATTCTAGGTCCTACCAAATAACAACAGTACTATATGTAGGAGTTTAAGAATTTGTAATAAATGAGGAACTTACTCTCTGTCAGTATCTGGGCAGCTTATAAAAACTGCAGCTTCTCAAATATGCCGTTTTATGGTAATAATCAGACCAGCCCCCAGGGACAGATTCAACTTTACTGGTCATGAATCATATTAGCCCCAAAACAATATATAACAACAAGTGTCATTTTCCTTATATGTCAGATGAGCTCCAGTACCAGCCACTATCACTAGATATTCTTGGAGATTAAGCAATGGAAAAAAGACAGAAACAACTGGTTAGAGAGAGGGGAGAGGAGATTATAAAAAAGTGAGAAAAGGAGACGTCTGCATACTCATTTACTCTGCCCAGTTCTTTGCTGCAAAACATCCTTGGTTTCATTCCAAAGAGAAGAGCATGTGAGTCCTTCAGAGGTGTACTTCTCATAACCATTTAGTGTTTTCCTTACCAGACTCCAACAAATGCTGATGCAAGGGCTCAATATTCAGTCTGATGTATCTCCCCCAGCAATTACTCTGACTAAATGATTAAGCAACATATCTTAACATATCTTTTTCTCCCCCTGTAATCTTTGCCCGTTGATGTAGTCTAAAACAATATAAGAGCTTCATTGCAAATTATTTTATGTCTTTTGGGTCAGTACTTCAGTTTTCATATAAATTCAAATTATGTTTTAAAAATTTAATCCATATCTTCTCCTTTTAATGACCTGCTCCTGGTTTACATGATCCCTACTTTAAAGTATGGCAAAAATAAACAGCAATTTCTTATTCCGTAAGATTCTGGGTCAATCCTACACATAGCAGTTGAGATGAGCAGCTGAGATGAGCTCTGATGATCAGTTGGTTATCTACTCAGAAACACCTGATGACCATAGTTTTTGCCCCTGAATTCCTCCGTATGTCCTGCATAACCAGCATTGCACTGAAAAGAGAGGTGCATTGTAACTGGGCTGAAGTATCATTTGAACTTCAACACCTGGCCCTATGATCCTTCCAACATTAGTAGAATTTTCTTTATGCCAATGGCATCGTTCCCTCTTGTTTTGGAAGGCACAATTTCAGTTGAAGAGCTTTTGCTATCAGTGATGATTCAAGAGCAAGAAAGAGCTCAGCTTGACCTGATCACATGCTGAATATTCCTGGATGACTGTTAGAAAAAATATCAATAAATATTTGTATTTTTAAATTGAATTGATTTACACTTTAAAACTGAATGGATGTGAATGTCAGATAACAAACAGCTCCTAGTGATGATGCTGCAAAACACATTTTGGACTGGAGTTGTGCTTTAATATGAATGGTCACAATCTACTAAGATGTGTATAAGAAGTAGAACCACTCACAAGGCCTGCTTGGAATGATCATCGAAGGACAATCTTCATCACGTAGGACTTGAGCAACAGACTAAAAAGGGGAAAAATAGAAATGCTGAATAATGGTATAACAGTGTAACAAGTGTTGCTGTTTTTCACCCAGTCTGAGGGAATGCTCCAAACTGGGCTTTGTAGCCTCCTCCCCAGATTTCACTGGTGGAGCTGCAAGATACATGTATATCTAAGTGAGAATCCAAACTGTCATTGTGATTTGGAAAAAGACTATTCTTTTATTTTCTTGTGGCATAAAAGAAAAGACCTTTGGATCAGCATCTAAGCCAGAACTGACTGGACAATTGTTCCTTGCCTACCCTTCGCCTTTTCTCTTAAAGAAAAGTAAGAATTTAACCCAATCAATACAGCTGAGTTGCAAGATGTTTTAAAGATGGGAGAAGTAATGCAGTACATTTGAGTGCAAAATCAGTTACATGAAGGATAGATTAATTTTCTCAGCTAACTTTCCAAGTAGCTATAGATGACTTAGGAGCCTTAAGAATTGATTTGAGACACTCCACTCTACTGCTGTGCAGTACTTAAGTCCTAAAGGACACTGCTTGTCACAGTACTGCAACTATATGAGTAGCTGCAGGTAGTCTTTTAAGCTAACAGCAATCATTTGAAGAGTGGCGGTTTAGTGTGCATTCAAGACCTTCAGCCTGGATTAAACAACTTTCAAATCACATAAATGGGACATCTCCTTATATGCTGAAATCAGAATAATTAAAATCTTTGATGCAGCTCAGTAAAATCATGCATATTAAATACTGCTTGAAGAAAAAAAGTACTTTATCATCTACAGATACATACACACCTTGCGAGGATTGTTAAAACCAGGTTTGCAGAATTGTCTGAAGTAATTCCACTGATCTGGTCTATATCTGTAGGAAGCCTGAACATCAATGTAGGTTGCAAACCTGTCTGGGCACTTTGAGACACAAAGCTGCAAGAAAAGAAAAAAGTCAGTAAAGACACACTCTGGGTGGGGAAGAGTAAGGAAAGTCGGTGTAATGAAACAGCAATAAAAATGCCACTGCCTTCACTAATGTTTACTGCAGGATTCAGAAAAGATATGTTGTCCTTTTGTTTCCCTAAATGAATACTTCTAGAATTCTTTGATAGAAAACACTTTCAAAGTGTGCTTTCCTCATATCTGGCATATCAAGCCCCTCTCTGTATCTTCTTAGGTACTACACATTCTGATAGGCAAGAAGAGCTTTCAGTCTTTTGAAAAGAGTATTTTTTTGGGTGGCAAGAGAAAACCGCTCAGGTCCTCCTCTACATCTATCAGCAGCAGTATATATGAGCAAGGTAGTGTGACAGTTACTTCCACAGGATATATGCAATTTCTTTCTACTACCTGTATAAGGAGAACTTTATTTAAAGAAAGTTTCACTAAAATCCAAAGTCTCAGGTACTGTTGTTCCATCCTTCTACACAACCTCTTCAGTCGATTACATCTCTACAAATATTGTCAAGTTAGGTGTAAATCACTCAAAAGTGACTTTTAACTGTAGACTAAGAATAGAGTTACAAATCCAGGGGATGCCTATGTCAAGAATGATGCCCACATGACTCAAGGTACAGCCGTTATAAGCTGGATTTATATGAGAAATCGGGTGAGGACTAGGGTTTATTGAAAGCATCCATTGAGAAGTTGTGATTTAGATTTAAGATACGGGGAAGTGGCTGCCCCATAAACAGACTCTGAAGGTTCTGCTGGTCCCTGGAATCACTAAGGACAGACATTCTGACTCCTCAGCGTTAAGACAGTGAGGTAGTTTGAATTCCATCTTTATAGCAAGTTCAGCCTTTTCTAGAAGGCAGTTTGTTTGCAAAGCTGTGCTATCTAAACACCCTTTGCAAAGCTCTGCTGTCCAAGTACCAGAGAAACATCATGCACAAAAACTGTCTTTCATGTCAAGGGCATTCCATCATAAATAATGCAATGAAAAGAGTTTTGGGAAGAGGCCTTGTACTAATCCTTAGAACGCAGCAGATACTGCAATAGGGTCTTTCTATATGAGTATTTCAGTCCTACAGACTACTCACAGGCGAAGGAAGGGAAGGGAAAAAGGAAGGAAGTTGCGGAAGGAAGGAAGGAAGTTGCAGAAGGAAGGAAGTGGCGGAATGAAGTTGCAGAAGGAAGGAAGTAAGTGGCGGAAGGGAGAAAAGGAGAAAGGGAGAAAGAGAGAGAGAGAAGAAAGAAAAGAAAGAAAAGAAAGAAAAGAAAGAAAAGAAAGAAAAGAAAGAAAAGAAAGAAAAGAAAGAAAAGAAAGAAAAGAAAGAAAGAAAGAAAGAAAGAAAGAAAGAAAGAAAGAAAGAAAGAAAGAAAGAAAGAAAGAAAGAAAGAAAGAAAAGTTTTGTCCTTGCTGGGGCAACAGGGGACTAACAGGTACACACTTTATTATAAACTGTTTGCTTTCTATGAAACAGGCAGTGAAATGTGCTGTCTATGGATCCAATGGACTGTAATAACAGCTTTCAAATCCTGTCTTAGTCAAGAACTGAAGCTCTGCTCATGTTAGTTCTTGGGGGTTCTTTCTCCTGCCATTTATATGTACAGGTCAGGAATGAAGGACCCTGTTTGCAGTTCAAAAGAGGAATGATAAAAAAAAAAACTTTCTTCTCATTTTTCAAAAAGACCAGTAATTTAATCATCCGCAGTAACAAACAGCATTCAAAAAACAGCATTCTTAGTTTTGGAGTTGTTGCATATTTGAAAATGAAATAACTACTCTGCTCCCAAAAACTTTCCTTCAACAACTATTTCACCCTATTTGATTCATGGCCATTGCCAACTTGACCACAGCACCAGTCAAATCCCACACAATGACTTCATATTTCGGAACAGACTGAACTGTTCTAGCAAAAGAGTCTAAAGACTGCAGGGTAACAGAGTCAATGTCTGCCTGTGGACAGATGGGGATTCCTGAAGCAAATCTGCAGCTGATGGAGCAAGTTTTCATTCTGACAGCAATTAGTCAATGTTAAGAGGGTTCTTGCTCTTTCTTGTTGGAGATTTCCATGATTTATGCTCAGGAAAATTGTCTTGTAAGAAAGATCAGGAGGTTAATCTTAACCCAAACAAATGCAGTGACTGGGTTTATTTCACAACTTCCTGAGGAGCCACAGCACAACAAACGGAGTAAAAATTGTGACATAAGGCAAGAACAAGCTTTCAAAATCTTTGGTTTTCAAAGAGCCATAGGCTCTAATCACACCCAGATACTCCTGTCACTGGCAATATGCACATTTTCTTGAACATGTCCAGCTTTGAAAACTTTAGGTCTAAATCAATATTTTCTACATGCACTGAATACTACTGGATAGCTGCCTGTGATGAATTCATAAATAAAAAATTGTTGTATTCAAGTCAGTGGACTTTTTTTGTCTACTCTTATCCAAAATATACAATCTCGTCCATTTCCATTTCATTTTTTCCAACTGTCATACACTACAGAGAGTGTGCTTGCTACAAGTCATTTATAGAACAACCATGTTGTATTTTAAAGTGAATGAATAATAATTTCTAAATCCAAACATGTATCATTTTTAATCATCATGACTAAGATGCAGGGAAAATATTTTATCTCTACATTTTCACTCACCTGTGTTGTAGGGCACTGTAGGTTTATTAACACTACGGGGCTGGCACATTTCAGAATATTGAAGTAAAACAAAATGGTCTTGTTCCTGTGGAAATGGATATAAGATAACTATCATCATAAATATAGGTGCTTATACATTCTACCATTCCAAAATTTGTAGCACACATTGATATTTAAATTATTACTATTATTACTATTACTGTGAACATCCATACTGCAAACACAAGACAAAAAAATATCCCAAACAGACCTTGAATGTTCCACATCAAGACATCTATGAAACCAGAAGTATTTTCTCTAAAGAATGATAATTTTGACAAGCTTTTCTCTGCAGCATGATTTTAAGCTGAAACAATCCATGTAGCTGTAGTCCTGCCTCGAGAGGGTGAGGTTTGTAAAATAACCCTGCAAAAATATCATAGTCTCTGTGCCACCAACATCCTGTGTATGAAGTGCATGCAAACTCACCACCAGCAAATGCTTCACTGTAAAAGCTGCCTAGTTTTTGTTGATCAGAAGGTGGCACCAAAATCAATCTGAAGCTTTTTATGGTTGGAAACCAAAAGCAGTTGTCCAGAAAACAGAATATAATAGCATTTACTAATAACACTGACAAGATTCCCCTTGATATAAATAAGGGTCAGTCTGTCCATCCCATATATTTGACATTTACTGGAATTTGGAGCTTTCTGGCAGCTGTCACTTAAGTCTGGATTTGTTGGAAACTTAGGACCCCAAGGTCTCTTGATTTTAAGACTTGGATTTTGAAGACAGCAACACGTGCTATTAGTTTTCACTATGTCAGAAAACTATCAGATAGCTCTAGTGAAGAGAATACGGCAGTAGACCTGCCCTTTTTAAACAAGACTTCAAAGCCAGCTAGTCAGGGTTATGCCGTGTCCCTGCATATGCACCCCAAGAAATGGTGCATATGCCCCACTGTGGACTATGGGGCTACCAAGGGCTACCAAGTTGATCAGAGAGATGGAGCACCTCTCCCATGAGGAATGGCTGAGAGAATTGGGATTGTTCAGTCTGGAGAAGAGAAGACTTCAGGGGTGTCCTAACTGTGGCTTTCCCTGAAGGGAGCCTACAAAATCTTTAACCTGAAGGGAGTCTACAAAAAATATAGAGTTGCTAATTACAAGGGCCTTGAGAGATAGGACAACAGGGAATGCTTCCCACTGACAGAGAGTAGGTTCATATGGAATATTGGAAAGAAATTCTTGGCTGTGAGGGTGGTGAGGCCCTGCACAAGTTGCCCAGAGCAGCTATGGCTGCTCCATCCCTGGAAGTCTTCAAGGTCAGGCTGAACAGGGCAACCTGGTCTAGTGGAAGGTGTCCCTGGCCATGGATTGAGGGTTGGAATGAGATGAGCTTTAAAGTCCCTTCCAACTCAGGTTATTCCATGCTTCTGTGATGTGCAAGAGACTCCACAAAGCAGTATTTGAGCCCCCACGGACCTTCACCATGGCAATGCAGCACAGTGGGATCTCTGTCTTGTGAGCAGGATGGCAGTATTAACATTGAAGGGTGCTTGGGCTAACAAGGCTGCCCCTCTTCTATCTGTCCTGCTTCTACATCTCATTGTATCCCCCAGTCTGGAACATATCCTCTGTTCTCCCACCAGCATGTGACTCCCACCAATTGCTGAATAGGGCTATGCCATCAAGGCCATTATATAGCACCACTGCACATTCAAACTCCATTTAAGACTGGGATTAACTCAACTGTCTAACATTTTTTACAAGGTTAACTTTTTTTTCATTGAGGTATATTCTACTACGCACTGTTTAAGAAAAGATGCATCCTGGCAAAACTAATTCACCACCATTAGTTACTCTTTCTTTAAATTAGTAGAATACCATTTTGGACTGAAATGTCATCATTCTTCAACAGTTTCTTGATGGTATTTATGATCTGTGAGCTGCTCAAAACCACTAATGAATTCATTTTTTATTCTTAGCCCACTTCCTGGTATTGACAACAGAAAAGAAATTTTAAATATATACGTAACACATGAAAACACCCACTGAGAATTAGGTCTGTATTCTGTATAATGAAACTGTGTTGTATTCCATTAGTACATTATGCTCTGTAGAATGCAAAACAAATTCAGAGATTACACATCAACTAATGGACAGATTAAAAAAAGACATTAAGAGGTATAACAGAGACTTTCATGATGATACAAAAAGAATTTATTTGACTGCACGGCATTCATTGGAGTTCAAATGGGTTTTTGCACAAGCTGTGAGTGTTGGCTTTGTTTCTAACATGCCTTTTCTACTCCTCAGTGAGATTGCTGAAAATACTTGTTACAAGGACAAGATTCAAAACATGAAGACTGTGATTACTTTCCAAGAAAAATGTCTCAGACTAAACCCTTGGGGACTTCAGAACACCACAGCTCTGGGTTAGTCTTTCACACTGCTTACTTTCAGAGAATCTGAAAAACAATGGTATTGACAACTGCCTCACAAGCACATCCTCAGCCCCACTCCAGGGACTAGAGGGACTCTTTCAGAGGGGTATCCTGGCCTTCTGCCATAAACACTCTTGCTTTTCTAGTACGTTGTATTATGTGTCTTCTGATTTATATTTTTATAAGAATCTCCTCAATGTACCAAATAAATGCCAAAATGCAGTCTCAGCAGCTGTATTATTTTCCAGCAATCCTATATTGGGAGGGTCATTTGTAAATACAAACTGAAAGCCACAGTTTAAGAAATAACTAAAGGAAAGACTCAAGTAAGAAAAATAAAATGGAATAGGAGTGAATGGTAAGAATCAGAGAGAAACATGTGACTCCACATCATACAGGATACTGAAGCTGTGTGTCTGAGACTCCCATAGTCATTTGTCCACTACTTCCTACTGGCAACAGAGGGGGCAAGGACAAATTGACAGCGAGGCGGGGAGCAGAGAAGTGGTGCAGTGAGGGAAACGCACACATCACTACAACTTTCTCCTCCTTGTTTTTCCTCTTCAGGAAGTTTGACTCTCCAACAATTGCTGTGAAGAATAGTCTGAGGGAGGAACAGGTTTTCTTTCACTAGCCTGTTTCCCCTGTAAAAAAAAACTTGGGAGGATATATAGCCCTAGCTCTACTTCTGTTCCAGTCTCTTATTTCCTGCTCCTCCCCTTCTGAACTGCCCTTTGGACAGTGGCTTCCTCATTTTTTTTTCCACAGAAAACTAAATGGAGAAAAAAAGAAACAGCAAAGAGTTGTTATCAAACACTATCATAGCATCCACATTCTTGACAGTGACAAAGGCATAAAGCATGCCTAAAACTTACCTTTCGAAAGGAAGACGGTGAGTGAAAAAGAAAACATAGATGCGACATCTTTCTTCCCTGAGCGACTATTTTCATGTGTAAGTACTCTGTTGGTATCAACTAACTAATTTAACTCTTACAATTCAAAATCTAAAATGACTGAAAACCAGAGACAAGTAAATAGAGCCATTTGGCTCTATTTACCTCCTTTTTATGCAAAGAGGATGTGGTTACAACTGCCAGTCTCCCGGACTACTCACTCTCCTCTCTTCTGGCACAGGAAAAAAAACCAAGAGCCTTTCACTACAGACTTTTCTGTTATTTGGTGCATGTTGAGAAAAACTATAGACCAGGCTACAATGCCTTAAGACTTCTCTTATCCCAAGGTGGATGAAGAATTACTCAACAGGTTATGAATTACCCAAACTTTGGCAGCTAGAAGATGTGCCAGCTAGTCACTCTCTATGCAACTGCTGACACAATCTTTAAGTTATATTGATACCTTACGAAAAATATTCTCTAAATGACACAAACAAGTGCATTACAGTAATAATTCGGATCTAGATTTGAACTGGGGAACTAATACATTTCTGAACTTTATTTGGAATAAATACAGTAAGAGTGTTACCGTCTCTTAGACAGAGATTTGAAACCTCAAGTCTTATTCACAGTGCATGAGTAAAAAAGGTACGTGAATGGATTTAGTACTCACTCATTGAGGGTATCTCTCTGACCACAGAACTGCCCATAGCTGTCAGTTGGATAAATCACTTTCCTGGGGTCCCCGTGCACCCAAGCTGCAAAATACACAATACTACTTAAGATATTAGTCAAGTGTTCACAGTTAACGATTAAAATCAGCTAGCATGAAAATGTATAACTTCTAAAGTACCATTTTATACTTTGTAGATCAACACTGAAGAGTACTGATTAGTAGATTTCCTAATGAAATACTAAATTGCAAAGCACAGTTAGTTGTACTAAGATATGGATTAAACTGTAAGAAAGCAATCCAATGCTCCAAGTCCCTTCCAGCCCGACCTTGAACACTTCCAGGGATGGGGCAGCCACAGCTTCTCTGGGCAACCAGGGCCAGGGCCTCACCACCCTCACAGGAAAAAATTTCTTCCTTATCTCTAACCTATCTCTGCCCTCTGTCAGTTTAGAAGCCATTTCCCCATGTCCCGTCACTCCTGTCCTTGTGCAAAGTCCCTCTCCATCTCTCTTGGAGACCATTTAGGCACTGGAAGGAGCTCTAAAGTCTCTCGGAGCCTTCCCTTCTCCACACTGAGCAACCCCAACTTGTCAGCCTGCCTCCATAGCAGAGGTGCTCCAGTCTTCAGAGCACTTCTCTGTTGCATCCCAGGTTTGGGTTCAGGCAGAGCCGCACTTCTCTGGACTCGCTCCAAAATGTCAATGTCCTTCCTGTGCTGGGGGCCACAGAGCTGGATGCAGGAGTGCAGATGGGGTCTGACAAGTGCAGAGCAGAGCGGCAGAATCCCCTCCTTTGACCTGCTGACCACACTTCTTTCAACACAGCCCAGGATACATTTGGCTTTCTGGGCTGCAAGTGTACATGGCTGGCTCATGCCCAAACCTCATCAATCCATGTTGCCAATTCCTTCTCCTCAGGGCTGCTCTCAACTCAAATTGTTTTTCTCTAACTTCTGCTGCCTGAAATTTTCCATCACATTTACTTTATGATCACGAACTTATCAAACTGTGCCATTTTTTTGAACACACTTAATTCTGAGGGTTTTTTTTAATCAGTAAACACATGGCTTTGAACTTCTCCCTAATTACCTGCAGAAAAGCAGCTCTTCAGAGAAAGACCTTGGGGCCCTGGGGGACAACAAGCTTTCCCTGAGCCAGCAGTTTATCCTCAGGGCCAAGAGGCCGATGGGATCCTGGGGTGATTCAGGAAGAGCATTTCCAGCAGGTCAGGGAGGGATCCTGCCCCTCTTCTTAGTCCTGTGAGGCACCTCTGGAGTGCTGTGTCCCACTCTGGGCTCACCAGGACAAGAGGAACATGGAGCTCTTGGAGCAGGGTCAGCGGAGGCTGTGGAGCTGATCAAGGACCTGGAGCATCTCTGTGCCCAGGAAAGGCTGAGGGAACTGAGGATGTTCAGCCTGGAGAGGAGCTCCAGCTGAGAGGGGTCCTCAGCCCTGTCTGTCAGCATCTGTCTGTCAGGGAGGGGGCAGAGCATGAACCAGGCTCTGCTCCAGAGCCCAGCAATGGCATCAGAGCAATGGGCAGGGACTGAGCCCAGGAAGTTCCACCTGAACACGAGGAAGAATTTCTTCCCTGTGCAGTGATTGTGCACCTGAACAGATTGCCCAGACAGGGTGTGGAGTCTCCTTCACAGGGGATATTCCAGAACCATCTGGACACAATCCTGTGCCATATGATCTGAGATGACCCTTCTGAGCAAGGATGTTGGACCAGATGACCCACTGCGGTCACTTCCAGCCTTACCCAGTCTGTGATTCTGTGAATTACAACAGATACCGAATGTTAATTAATTATTTGCTTCTATGAAAGGCATTACTTACTGATTGGAAAGCTTTGCACTAATATGAGCAAAAAGGACATTTCAGTCTAAAATTCTAACATTCACAAAGCTGCTTCCCCTCTATATGAAAAGGCATTACTATACCTCTATTTACTTACCCACAACTCCTAATGCAATGTAACCCAGAATGACAACTATGAAGATCACACAGCAAATAATGTCTGTGCAGTGCCTAGGGGCAAGAAGAAACACTTTTTAAAAATAAGGTGTTTAATATGACCCTTCAAAACCACTGATTGTCATATGGTATTTTAACATCTAAGTAAGATATCTGCACCAGCACTTTGCAGAAGTTTTAGTCACAAACTCATGTTTGAGGTGTACAGTCCTGTTTTTGCAGCAAGACCAGCAAATAAATGTGTATGCTTTTTTCACTGTAGACAATGGAACATATTGAGGAACAGATTTAAATATTGTTGAAACAAGTAATACCTTACAACACTGAACCCATGAGATCGTTTATCATACAAGCGATCATATAAGTGGCAAGACATACTACAGGACATCTGCCTCAGAATTCATTTTTAGCATCTGCCATTCTTTTGTTTTCCAATCTATGTTTCCTCTTACAGAGAAACATTTTTAACATAAAAGAGATAAAGGGAGCAGATTTTTTAAAGAGCTGGAGAACTTGAAGTGTGTTTCCAAGTGTGGACACTTTTATAGAGGAGAACAGCTTTATCATCTCACTGAAATAAACTTTTGGTGAGGCCAAGGTGGTACAGGATCCAGGGTCAATATGACAGTAACCTAAGATAGGACAACTACTCAAAATGCTAAAACAATTTTCCCAGCCTCCACTCAGAAGCAGTTCTGACACCATTCAAGCTTGGCTTGATACACTGGCAATATCATAAAGATACTTCACAAATTAGGATGAACTCCCTAAACAAGTATTTCTATTTATTTCTAAAATTATTAGCTTTCAGAACGGAAGAACCACATCTTGCATAGACAAGGATGTGTGTGTGTTCAAATGATGTAGTATGACAAGTCTGCAGTGTTCTTCTCTGTCATAAATTTTCTCCTGAGAAAGGTAAAACTGAAATAACTCATGATTCTCTAATTTGTTCTTCTCAGTAAGAGCAGCAAATGCTGGTTTAGAACTTAGCTCTCTACATCTGGAAAAACACTAAAAAATTGCCCATTATTAAAAGTTGGACTTGATGATCTTGGAGGTATTTTTCAACCTTAATGATTCTATGATTTCCTTAGATGCTTTCTGAGCAATTTCACTCTGCTTGTAAACTAATGAACCTTCTAAGTGGTAACATGTTTTCATCTGCATTTCATAAAACTAAGTGAAGTCAAGCCAGATTGTTCTGGTAGGAGGCTCTGTCACAAAGAGGTGTATCAGAATCACTACACGTTAGACGGCGAACACTAGCCACTGCAAGGCACACACAATTGGCATTCAAACTAAAAGGACTTAAGAGAACACAGCTTAATGCTCCCTAGTAATCATCTATCCTCAAGGGTAGTAAAGACAGTGGTCTGGTTTTAGAAGACTTGCAGAATCAAATTTACAAGTTTTGCTAACAAAAGAATTTTTAAGACTTTAACAGAGTTAGGATATTTACCTGTTATGAATAGGTCCTCTGAACTTCGGGTCAAACTTCCTTGGTTCACCTGCATTTAAAATAAAACAGTATAAAAGCATGCCCTTATTTAAAATAAAACCTGTCCAGAGGGGGGTGTTAACACCAACCTTTGAAAAGCATCTTCCATGTATTAATATTTAATCAGTTTTGTTAAAATCATTTCATATGGGCAATACCAGTAATTCACCAATAAAATTACCTAGGTTTTGTATATAAGAGATTAAAGCTTTTTCCCTTCTAACTTAAAAATATTGAGGGCCTCACATTTACAATGCAATAAATTAACTTTAATGTACATCCTATGACTACGTCTATGCACAGGTTTATGATGTATTTGAGAGACAAGGATTATGCCTCCCAGTCACAGGCTAAGTGTGTCTGACAGCGAGTAAATGAATCAACCTTTCTGCAGTTACAGGTTATGCACTTCTGATTTTTCTTCCGAATCACAGACTGCTAAAGGGTTACAAGGGACCTTAAATATAATCTAGTCCCAACACCTCCTGCCATGTGCAGAGACACCTGACACCTCCTCCCAGACCAGGCTGCTCAGAGCCCCATCCAACCTGCCCTTGAACACTGCAAGGGTTGGGGCATCCACAGCCTCCATGGGCAATCTGTTTTTCATGTGGCTATCCTGGTTAGCGCAGTTCCAACTGATTTACTCTACACATAAAAAAACCGATATTAAAAACCTAACAAATACTAACCCACCAACCTGTGCTTCTAGTGGACCTGAATAAGAGAAATTAAAGTATGCTCTCACTTGGTAAAGAGTAATAAAAAAATATGGTCCAATTAAAATTTTTAAGTTTCTGTTACTGTATGAAGAGAAACAAGCAGCTTTTCATTCAGCAGACCAGAATTTGGATTTTTCCTTTTGAAGTTAGCTATTCAGCTTTAGGGGACTTTTTCTTTACAAAATTCAGTGATTATGAAGATTTACTGAACAAAACTCTGTGCAATGAAAAATTACTCCTTCATTCAAATGCCAAAGCTACAATACAAATTACTCCTTCAGAGTGCTTTTCCACTGCTTTCTTAAGGATCTCCTCCTATGAATATCCCTAGTATTACATGGTACTACCAGCCAAAATTTCCTCCCCTGGGAGGCCCAAAGAAAAATACTTATTTTTGTAAATTAGAGAACAATTCAGCAACTTCTCAGAAGCAGATTTTGCTTATTAACTACATGCCAGACTTTGTTCTTGGTTTGTATCAGAAAAACCTTATCAAAATACACATACACACACCAGTACAATAAACACAGCAGTTAATAAAATCCTATTTGCCCTTCATCTGAGGTATTCAGATCCACCTTAGCAAGCTCCAACAAAATTATCTTAATACAGAAAAGACCAAAAAATTAAAACTTTAGAGAAGAGATGTATGACAGCAATGCTGGCAAGTGGAAGAAACTATACTCTGATACATGGTCAGGAAAGCAAATGTACCATACACAATACCTAATGTTGGGCCAACACCTGTACATTGAATGAACCTTTTTGAACAGAAATTTCTACTACAAAGTAATTTTTCACCAGAGCAAAACCATATGTAACATCACACCCTATAGAGAAGTTCTAGCCTTAAGGCACACTGAAGTTGAACTTCTGTTCTTTGCTCATACAGGACCTGTTGAGCACATGAGGACAGCCACACCAGATCACACAAAAAAATCCACCGAACCCACACCCCGAATCTTATAAGGCGCCATATGTGAGGAGGAATGCCACACCAAGCCAAACACTGTAGTATTTCCCCAACACTGATGTTACAGACACTTGCAACTGCATTTTTCTTAACTAGAAGTACTGACTTTGCATTTAATAGCTGTGAGTGAACTTCTTTTTCATTCATTGAAAAATTGAGATTCAAGGAATCTCTATTTACCTTACATATACTTTAACAATTTGCAATGCTCTACATCACAGAGTATTACAAGTTAATCACAAACATTGAAGTGCTACCTCCTTTTATCTATTTTAAGCTTGCAATCAATCAGTTTATTACTATACTGTGTAACATGGCAGCATGTTATGCTAACAAAAATGTTACAAATTATTATACTCAAATGTACTAGTCTGCTCAAATGTTTCTTGTACATAAGCTTATATTCCTTTTCTTACCCTTTACAGTGCTACTACAGATCACTAGAAAAGGAGGGACCAGAATGGCACAGGATATTCACCACGTATATTGGACATGATTTATATAATCCTATAATGACTCTTTCTATCTGACTTCAGTCCATTCCTAACAATTCTAACAGTCTACTTGCTTTTATGGGCAAACATTTTTACTGAGTCACCCATTAAGGTACCAAGTTCTCACTCTTGAATTTTAGTAGTTAGCTCAATCCCACTACTGGAGGAGTCTATTCTCCAAAGCTATTCAATGTTCGCCTTAAAAATTAGAGCAATCAAGTAGAATGAACACTTTGAAACTGTGCAGGCGACAAGTATTAAAATACTTCTGGAGATAGAAGTATTTATCAAAAAGGATTTTGATAAACAACACTTCAAAGTGATTTTTGTAAAGTAACAAAAGTTGTAAAGACAAACTCTATTCAGGAATCCATACAGAACAACTGATTTCAAAAACACTGTTGAGAAGAATCCTAAAGGATTACAGCACACTACAAAGAGAGAATGAATCAGTCAAGCAATGTCTCCAAAAAAAGCACCACTCTTTCAAGACGTACGAGCATGATTGAAAAAGTCACTGTTCCTTGTGCTTGGGAACACGTGAGGCCTCAAATGAATAACTATTTTTAGATCATGGCACTAGAATTTCAGAAGATACAAATAAACTGGAGAGAGTAGAGGGACTTATTAAAAAGAAGATACTAGGAGGTTTACAGAAAGCAATAAATGAATGCAACTTCAATGCCTGTGATTAAGCAAAGGAGCACAAAATAACAGTCTTCAATCACCATACAAAATTTACAACAATCAGTAGTTCTGTTTCCTCTACCAGTTAGATAAACTAACCTCATTTGCAGCAAGGATGGTTTAGAGTAGGCATTAGGAAATCTTTCACGACACAATTATATACTGAAACACACACTGGAATTTTCATCACAGTTTTTAAGAAAGGTTTATACAAATATCATTTGGGAAGAGAACAGGAATACGTAACATCTCAGCACACAGACAGCCAAATGGATCTAATAAATAAGAGGATAAAAACAAAGCACTACAGAAAGGGAGCTCTAATTCAAATGGAGACTCTCATCTCCAACAAGCCAGAAGACAGATGCTGTGAAATAGAAGTAACTGCCACTAACAGCTGTAAAATTATTGCAGTACTGCAAACTCCTTCCAAGAACATGGCTCAAACTACCTCCTCTGACACTGAGCTCTTGGTATAAATTCATTACAGAATATGGTAAGAAACAGTAACAACATTTGAAGTTCAAAATACACTAGAATTCACTGTCAGTAGTAGTCTGGATCCCTGGAACACTCATTACAGCTGATCACAACTCGTTAAAGCTGATCAGTTTCATGGAACAACAGAAAAAAAATGCCATTTGTTTAATCTAATTTTTCTAACTTACTTCTAAACTAAATTCAAATTCTCTACTTTATTACTACTATTCTTTAAAAATTCAGAAGATTTTTTGGGGGATGAGGTGGGAATTATTTATGTTTCTAGTATCTACATTGCTCCTGGTAAAAGCAAACCACTTCCCCAGCTATAAAAGTCCAAATATATTTAGAAAGCAAATTCCAAGCTTTAGGAGTTTGGTAGGCATAAGGAAGAAAGCAGTGGTGAGGGGGGACTTACACCTTTCGCTAAGATTAAAAACTGGTATTATATTTGTTCTTTGCAGATGAGACAGATCTATTTTACAGGCTGCCTTATAATACAAAACTTACCAGAAAAACTCACAAGGTATTTACAAATTCTGACTCCAAACAGCATATGAAGTTAATTGTTACACTTTATCACTGTAATAATTTTAAAAAGCAACTCTAAATTACTTACCTAAATTAAAAATCGACAATATACACATATAAAACTTACCTTTGATGTGCAATTTAAATATAGTAGCAAATGACATGCAGGAAAAAATCAGAATATTGCTAATAATTGAAGAAGTTACAGGAAACCATTTGAGTCTGCATTCAAGCTCATTTAAGTCAATTGAAATAACACAGTTGAAATACGTGAGATTTAGATCAGGTGTTTTGAATTGTTCTAAGAAAGCAAGTAAATTACCATGTTTTCCATAGTAGTTTTCTTCATCTTTATCCATGTTACTATACTGGATCAGTTGAGTAAGCTGTTTGTGCAAGATACCAACTGTGTACTTCTGTGTTGCTAGCTAGCACACTTTCCCCAGCAAGCAAAGATACACAAAAATACTATTTACTATTTAAATAAATTTTAAAAATAAAGCTGATTGTCAAGGACTTCTCCAACCAGAACAGAAATTCACAAAGTAGGCAGTCCTTTCTCTGAATAGAAAGTTATCACTCAGTGCCTTGTCCACCTACCCAAGCCAGTCTGTACAAAGAGGAATGACTCTTATCAGCTTGTATTAACCTACACTGCACATGCAGAAAAGGAAACAGCTGCACCTGAATACCATTAGTAAAATAAGCATATGGAAGTCAATATAACCGAAAAAAAATCCTGATGATTTGCTAACTGAAAATAAGGTAAAACACTCTTGGCTACATTTCTGTAGCTTGTACTACTGTGACAGTAAATAGTCTTTACATGCAACAGATGGCCACATCTTTCCTCCTCTATACATATGACTAGCACCCCAAAGTTCAAGTCATGTAAGTCTAAAATGTAAACTGTTTGCTGTATACTGCATTTCCAATCTTGTCAAGTGGAAATCTATCTGTAGAAGTAGTCATCATTTACTAAATTATTTCTTACTAGAATGTACTTTTTGTATTTCTGTACAGCACAAAACTGCAGAACAGAAGAGGTAACACTAGAAGGTCTCAGCATTTTTACATTGATACTGCAATGTTTTTATAGTGAAACGAAGTACAAAGCATTACACTCAGTATGTGAATCTGAAAGCCTGAGGCAATCTGTCCTTTGAAGCCACAAAGGAACAGAATCTACAAGTGGTGATC
The DNA here is from genome assembly GCF_024509145.1 of Vidua macroura. Lineage (NCBI taxonomy): Eukaryota > Metazoa > Chordata > Aves > Passeriformes > Viduidae > Vidua > Vidua macroura. The sequence continues at coordinate 32,978,643 of NC_071579.1, forward strand.
CTGACCAGAATGAAATTTCCATTCTCTGTGGAATATGATTAAAACACCAATTGTAGAAATTTGCAATGGGAAATGTGTACACTTGTATATGCACTCCTACGATAATGTACAAGACACAGCTGAACTACAGGCTGGAACGACAAAAACAACACTTTTAAGTCAGCCCTGTCACTGCATAGTACACAATGACAAATAAGAATAATCTCATATGACATTTAACCAATGATGCCCGTGATATGAAGCCAAAGCCCATTTTGTTATTACAGAACTTAGCAGCAATGTTCTAATGTATACCAAAATAGATATTTAGTATAACTAGCATCAGGCAACCAAAGTAAAAGTAACACATTGAAGATGTAGACTGATCTGCAAAATATTAACTGTTGACTGAACCCTGGTACTTAACTACCTCCCAAGACCTCCTGTCAATCTTAGGCACATAGGAAAAAAAAAGAAATGCAGTGAGGCAAATGACTGATTTTACTGTGCTCCCATTCAACTTTGCACCTCTGTGAAAGGCTGCTTCACTAAATCTCAATATCGTAAAGGAACAAAAGGCACTGAACAGAGTGCTAAGCAAAAATGCACACTAACTAATATGCATTTGGTCAGCAATATATTACTCAACTCCAATAAAAGGCTACTTCTGGTTTGATAACTATTCGTTTCTTCAGGTTTCTTCCCTGGTGTTTGGTCAACAATTACACATGCCAGTGACTAGAATAGGTACAGCTTTTTAAGATAATAATGTCTTTATTAGCAAGCCGTTGGATCTGCATGTGTAGGCGCTGCTCCCCTCTACTGGAGCACATCAGTCAGTTCAAGTAATTCAAAATATTGCTAGAAAAGGCCTCAGCAACAGTAAGGCCTCCGTGTACTCAAGCTGCTAATTGAACGCTCAAAGATGCAAGTGCACAAGACAACAAATTAGGCTGCTAACAAATGCACGGGATGTAGTAGAATTGAAAGAGGTTCATCCCAATTATGTTTCTCTAAAAAAATCACATTAAGATTTTGATGCTTCTCCCATCGGTTCTCAGTAGGATTATAAAAAAATCCCAACACAAGTTCCTGCAAAACTGACCTATCCCTTTCAAGAAGCAGAAACTTCTTGAACGTATATAAAAGCCTAGAATTTTCAAGGTTTACAGTCTCAATTTTGCAAAGAATCCAAATTAATATTTGAAATGTACTGCTGTTTAGTGGTAGTCAATTTAATTATACTTAGAAGATTTTTTAAGGCAAACTTAAGGTACATTTTAAGCTGCATGCAATATTCCTTATGCAGACATAGCCTAATAATCCTAGTAATGTAAAATAATACATTATTACTGTAAGACACACATGTGTTGAAGCAGTCTAATAAGTCACAAGGTTGACATTAATACAAAAACAACTCTTTCAGTAAATCTTGTACCTGGTTTACTGGCATACTGGGGCTTTTTTCCTCTTTGAAAGATTCAGGTATAACATTTCTTATAATATTATGTGTTGCATATAGGTAAAACCTTATAAAATAAGGGCCTTGTTACCCTTGTAAAATCATGGCTCAGGCCTGCTACTTCAGCTAAGAAAAAAAGGACTATGGGAAAGTGACTCAGCTGAATTGGAGGTAGAAAAACAAGTTCTACAACCATTATGTGTTCACGTCATGGTTAATAGTGATTGGTTGGATTATGTTTGTTATGTTTTAAAACCATGTAACTGATAATGGGCTAAGTGCTTAAAAAGGCCTGTTTTTTGCAATAAAGCGACTCTCCTTTGCACCTGCCTGGAGACTCTGCATTGCTTTGCTTCATACAATCATGCACACATAAATTGCAACTATCATAAAAACACACATATGATCCCTCTCCTGTGTATTAAATCATACTAAATAGTAGCTGCCTTTGAAATATCTTTTAGGTGCCAGTATAAGTTTCTGGAGTGCCATTATACTACTGATACTGACTCATGACTTGCAAAAAATGGAAGGGTGAGGAGGGAAAAGGAGTGGTAGATGAGATAAACAAGTCACCTCATCACTTATGTGTCCTTTTCTTTACAAAGCTGCAAAGACAGAGATCTCAACATGCAATTCAGTTTCCACCTACACTTAGTCCAAATTTCAAAAGTGACTGTCGCTGACTTACAGGGAAGCTGAGGGCATTCAGCACTGCTCACAAACTAAGTGCCACTGCTGCAAGTCTTACCAAAGGACAGAATAAAGGAATAGGGGGTAAAAAACACAACACAGTGAAAGGCAAGGGTTTAAGGTTTCAAGCAGACCAAACTACTATGTACTATTTAGTTTTACCCATCATTCAGACTCCTTTGTTTCCAAGAAGTCCAGCGCATGTGCACAACATAAAGAGAATTGTCCAGGAATCCTGAGGTCAGTGACAGTTCAGTGGAGGAGGCTGACCATTTTTCTACTGTGGTTAAAAAACAAAGCACTAAATCAAACTCTAAGAATAAAATTATTATCATTGCAGTCTCCTAATTAGCCATGTAGCTGAAAAAGTATGATGTATTCCATGTCATAGCCACACAACAAAGTGAATGACAACACATCATACTCCCAGATGACTATCTGTCCAAAGATTGTGCAATACTTTTTCCTTATGGTGACTGTACAATTAATATGCTGTCCATGTTCACTGAACATTAGGAAAAAACATCACCAGCATGATATAATCTCATGCCGAAGGTCCACATCTAACATTCTCCTAATATTAGTGACAGCACAGGCTATTAGGCTGGTATTGAAATATACCAGTTGTCAAACAATTACGCTCAGAAAGGGAACTGAAAATGTATGCAGTTAATGTATTACAAGCAAATTATTAATGAACTGCAATTCTGCCGTGCGATCAAAAACACCAATAGCTAGTGGAAGTCTTACAGTTTTCTGAACAACAAACAAAATATTCCCAGCAGTTTGGGTCACATATTATGGTGGGTCACATATTATGGGTCACTTCATTATGGTCGCCATTTCAATGTGCTTATCAGCTGTTCCCCCAGTTTCTTCTTTGGAGCTGAAATTGTTCTTTTTTTCCCCAGCTTCCATTTCTTATTCTTGTTCTGGGGCTAATGCAGCAACAAGTTTCATGGAATATCCAAGCAAAGACACAGCTACCAAGATACTTCTGAAATGGTATGACATGTGGGAAGAGTAGTTCTCTGCAAACTCAACTATTCTGCAAGACTTTTTTTTTTCTAAGTGAGGTTGGGCCCAGGAGACTGGATGAACTCTAGAACAAAGCAAGTTCTGTCTGTTAGTTATGTTTGATGTAACTGTTTTGTTAAATATTTCCTTTTCCCCACGCTTTGATGAATTAATCCAGCTAGAAAGGACTCTTGGTCTTGGAACACACTCTCATGCTTTAGAAAAAATAGCACCTAAAATACAGTCTTGACGATGCTTTACCCAGAAAAAGGAGTGTTTTGAAATAATCAGATGCTTCCTACCAAGGATCAGAAAATGCCAGTTTTCTGTTTCTAGTCTGCTTTACTCCAGCTGATCTAGAATGACAGATGACAGCTAACAATATTTTCTCCTAGCAGAGTCTCTAACCCCAAATGCTTTATACCACCACACATCATTGCAACCTTTTCTAGTTATTCTTATGCAATAAAATGCTGCATGCAGATACCATACCAAGATCTTTTCTATAAATCATTGAAATAGCACTGTTATAATCTCAGAGGGAGGGTGTTAACTCCAGCATCTACCATTTATAATCACAACACAGCACTGTTGCTACTAGGAAAAGAAGTGCAACTATACACATTTTTTTACATATAAAAATGCCAGGTGGATGAAACAAGAGCTGGATTATTCTGGACTTTGTGTACACCATCTATCTGCCACTATTTTATTTGTACAAATGCATTCAATTACTTTGGAAGCAAGAGAACAGTCAGACTCACAACCTTATGAATAAACTAGTGTCTAATTCACAAAAGCCACGTTGAAACTGCAGTAATCAGAGCCTTGACCGCAATGCATAATTTTGAAGATGTCTTTCTCTGTATACCAGGCCTTTTCTAATAGCTGTGTATTTAACCAAGAACAGTCAATGGTTGCCTGTTGCCTGTATTTGTTTAATGAGCTTTTATTCGTTTTCTTTATTGTTTTTATTTGTTTAATAAACCTAAAAAAAATTTTTTTTGAAAGCTAGATATCAAAATCCTAATATAACGTTAGTAAAATGTCCAATATAAAATGAACATAGCTATCACGTCTCAAATTGTTCCATAATTCCAAAATTTTCCAGTCCGTATTACTGACACAATTCTCAGAATGCTAAGATAAGGTTCTATCCCCTCCTCCCTGCACAGCCTTTTTAAACATTTAAAAATGCAGCTTGTGTCTTGAAGACAATGAATTGTCAGGTGTCCAAATTTTGAAGACAATTACCTTTGTTTTATCTCCCCTTATGGTTCTTCATGTCTTGGGGACTCTCTGCCAGTGTGCACTACCCTGTTACTGATGTAGTACGGATGTATGACACTTCCACTTCAGCAGGAAGTGCCTGCTGAGCACATTCAGAAACTGGCAAATTCACTTTTACAATTAGGACTTTTAAGAAGAACTGTATTCCTGTAGGTAAACATAGGAATTTGAACATAATTTTTACACAATTACAGAATGTACTGAGTTGGAAGGGACCCTCAAAGATCGTCGAGTCCAACACCCCGTCCTACATAGCACCATCCTCAAGAGCCACAACATGTGCCCGAGAGTATTGTCCAAATGTCTCTTGAACTCTGTCAGGCTTGGTGCTGTGAACCTTTTCCTAATACCCACCCTAAATCTCCCCTAACATGACTTCAGGCCATTCCGTCAGGTCCTGTCACCGGGCACCAGAGAGAAGAGATCAGTGTCTGTCCCTCCTCTTCCCCACATGAAGAAGTTGTAGATTGCAATGAAATCTCCCCTCACTCTCCTCTTCTTCCGGCTGAACAGACCAAGTGACCTCAGTGGCCCTTCATACGGCTTCCCCTCAAGGCCCTTCACCATCTCTGATGCCCTTCTTTGGATGATCTCTAAGAGCTTAATATCTTTCTCATATTGTGGTGACCAAAACACACAATACTCAAGGTGAAGCCGACCGGGTGCAGAGCAGAGTGGTACAATCCCTTCCCTTGCTCAGCTGGGGATGCTGGGCCTGATGTGCCCCAGGCACAGTCGGAGCCCTGGCCCCAGGGCACTGCTGGCTCATACTCCAGCTTTCTGTCAACCACAATCCCAGGATGCTCTCCACAGCACTGCTTTCCAGCATCTCATTCCCCAGTCTGTCTCTACATCCATTCCCCAGTCTGTCTCTACATCCAGGGCTGCCCATTCCAGGTGCAGAATCTGGCACTTGCCCTTGTCAAAATTCATATGGCTGGTGATTGCCCAGTCCTCTAGCTTGTCTTCTGGTTTTTCATTAAACAACAAAAAAAACCCATCTCTACTATTACAAAATTAAATTAGTCTGATACCAAAATTAAATGGAAAGTGTAAAATAAACAAGATAACCTTTTGCTCCAGAACAAGTTATGATATATTGTTAAGGGTAAAGCAGACTATCAATAGCCTTTCACAATTCATTTTTGGGGCTGACAGAATTTATACCACTAAACCTTTAGCACGAGGTTCAAATTCCACAAAAATTTTACATCCTGTGGACTCTGACCTTTGACAATTATTATAATTTTCTGTAAGATGGACTCTTAGTCCTACATAATTAATTACTACAAAATGCAGACAATTCATAGATTTGTCACTATTTTCCATTAAGAACTAAAAACATATAAGAATTTTAAATTGTCTTTTATTTCCTATTGATTTGTATACTAAGAAGTATTTACTAGAAAAAAACTATTACAACCTATTTAGAACCTTCCATTTAAAACTTAAATTTAAAACTTCTTTTAGATGCAAATAGAATACTGGAAGTGGCATTACTTTTTCCTTATACTGAAGTAGAAGTATTTGAGTAAGAGCTTTGTAGCATAGGTCAGTTCAAAACCAGAAAAATTAAATGAGAGTATTCTGTAAAAGAAGTATATACATCAAGTTCTGCTTTTAAAAATAACATTAAGAAGTTACAGTATTTTTAAAAAACATTGTAAGCCAGATATCCTGATTCGCTCAAGACAAACTACTGTCTCTCACACTTTGTTTTTCAATAGAATATAAAAATATTCAGTCCCAGTCTTTTATTCTGAGAGAAAAGGGGCCACAAATTTATGGTCTTACAAAGTAGCACGAAGTCTCTGGTAAAACTGTCTCTACAATTAAATACACAGCTTTCAGAAACTCTTAGTCCTATGGTCTATGAGAATCTGGCATGGGAACTGCACCCAGCTATGATGGATGATTACTAGAGAAGACAGAAAACCATTCAGAAAATATCCCTATATAGCTTGGAGAATTAGTAAAATTTTAATCAGTTTCTTTAACAAGTCCCTGGATGCCATTATTGTATGACAAGCTGCTGCAACACGTCTTCTGTGGGTGTCGCCACCATTCTCCTCGCATTCCATATCTGAAATAAAACCATTCTTTTGCTTAGAGAGATTGAAAAACTGGAAGCAGAGCAAGACATTTTCTGCCCTAGTTCAGCTCTACGCCTCAGGCATCCCCTTTTGGTGCACATCTGAGTGAGAAAGTGCTAATACCAAGCCCTGTGAGCTCTCTGTTTTACCCCAGGCCGGGGCTCACACGGCCACGGGACGTCCCCCGTTAGCCGTCCCTGGAGAGGCTCCAGTGCAGCGCCGAGCAGGCCTCAGTCAGGGCCGATCCTCAGCCGCAGCTCGGCCGTGCCCTCGCCAGGCACGGCCCAGGCCGCTTCGCGCTCCTGCCCGAGGCCACGGAGCCGCCCGGCCCTCTTCAGCCCACGCGGCCCCGACTGCTCGACTGCTCTGCCCGCAGCACCGGCCCGGCCTCAGCTCTGCCCGCAGCACCGACCCGGCCTCAGCTCTGCCCGCAGCACCGACCCGGCCTCAGCCCTGCCCGCAGCACCGGCCCGGCCTCAGCTCTGCCCGCAGCACCGACCCGGCCTCAGCCCTGCCCGCAGCACCGACCCGGCCTCAGCTCTGCCCGCAGCACCGACCCGGCCTCAGCTCTGCCCCGGGCTCGCTCGGGCGTTGCTGAGCACCGTACAACTGGCCCTGCCCGCCAGCCCGATCCCGGCACTGGTCTGGTGGCCCAGCTCCCAAGGCAAACCTTGATCTGGCAGCAGGATGGTTACATATAGAGTGACTAATTAATTTTTGTTAAAGAACAATGAAGCAGCAGTTCAAGCATATTTAACATCAGTAAAACATTTTCCCGCGAAAGAATATTCGCCACAACAGCTGAAGGATTGTTTCACCCAAACATTCCTGAATACCAATAGATGATGCCTGCAGAGCAGTGTCTGGTAAATTACACTACATAAAGCTGGACAATTTAACATATGACATGTTGATAGTTCAAGGCATTTCCAAAGCTAGAAAATATCTTATTTTGCCTTTACAAAGGGCATTCTTTGAAACAAGCACCCACTGTTGCCCTGATTTTTAAAAGTGTTAAGTTTGCTTTTATAGTTCTTTTGAAAGTTTTAAAGTTCTCATAAAACTTCTTTAACCTTCTGATAATGTTTACATATTTCTACTAGATTTCTCTATTTACACTGTTCATGTGAATAATGATTGTTTTGCATTCTTCTTTGTAGGAGGAGAAAATTAATAGACTGTTAGTTTGACCAGTGTAGTTGGAGAGGTGGCAATTTCATCCTCCAATCCACTGTCACTTTTAGAATTCTATATATTGTGAAATCAGAAATAAAATTCACTCTTTTTCTCTCTTGAACTCACCAAGCTTCTGTGTACTCATTTCGTGTCCAATAGCAACACACCCACAATTTCACTGAAAGTCCTACTGCCCAAATGTGTGACCAACTTTTGCACTTGGTTACTAGTATTCAGTATGATACTAGAATATAGAAATAAAACCATTGAGATGGGGATTTAGTGAGTCATGACTATTGCTGTTTTAACAGAGGTTAAAATTTATGTTTATTTAACATTGTACATAAAATGCATTATTATGAATGCCTGTCTTTCTGTACAGTCTCTGTACAGCATACTGTCTGGTATAATGAACAAAGCACCAGCTCTCCCTGGCTCTTTCTGAACCATTACATATGCAGTGACAATTAAGAGTTTGTAAGGCTATGTTAATTAGATGCAATATTTTAACAGGCAGGCACATTTTCATTTATTTTGCCTTCATTTCTGAGACTTCTGCCACTTACTGTAGGATGTGCTCTGTAGTCTTAGCAGTGTTAACAATGGCTCTGTGTCTGGAACAGTAAATATATTCTCTAAATTATAATACAGGCAGATGCAATTTAATAATATATTTCAGCAAATACAGTTGCTTAGTAAGGGTCAGAAGTCACCCTTTTTTCCAAGTTCTTTCACCTATTAATAAAAACAGACTTCTACTGTATTCTTTATTTTGTCTTCATAAAAGAAAATACTCGGGAATCAAAAGCGTGACTTTACACAAAGCCTACTGTGTTCTTAAATAAAAGAAGAGGACTGTGACTACTGATGTTTTCTGTTTCTATAGGCTTCTAAAGGAACAACGTATTATGCTAAGTTGGTTTGCATCCTTTGAGCCAGGTTCGATTCCTAGGACTGTTATCAAATAAATAATCCACTATTAGTTACAGGTTTTTATTCCTCAAAGGAACTTGTTGGCATTTCCAACATACACAATTAATGAGAGATTGTTACACAATAATGCAGAAAACAATGTCTCCATATATTTCATTATGAGGTGTTACAACAAAGAAATTATTATTTGAATGGTGATCTGAAAACTGTTTGAATAATTTTGGATGGACTAAGTCTGGAAAATTTCACATTAGCTAGATATCTGTAAAAACTGATACACAGTGATTCCTAAACCTGTACACAAACTGACTTGCAATGCTACTGTACCAAGCACTGTGCATTATGAGAAAAGTCTTTCTAGGAAACAACCCATTTCTTGCAGAAGCAGGTGTCAAGTTAGTGTCTAAAGTACAGAACTTGCTCAGGAGCAATCAAATAAAGGGACTGCTGCATACTAAATCTGCTTTCTATACCTGAATAAAAGCACTAATTAAATATCTCAGTGAGCAGTAGCATTTGTCTAGTCTCCTCTGAAATGGTGTCATTTACACTGCACCATCGCCCATTAAAACAAAATCAGCTCTTCATGTCCCCTAAAACATTTTGCCAGTCAAGAATCAATCTGTTTGGAAGCCTGTCACAGAAAATAACCGTGAACAGTGAAATCAACATTCCAACAGTATTGTAAATTATAAGGTAACCAGAAACTAATTTGAAAAAAAGAGAGATGTTTTGTAGAATCAACCCTGTGTTGTAATAAAAGGAAATGTCAAAAAAAAAGACTGTTTATGTTACAAGAAGAAAAATACTCATTTTGATATACATTCCTTTCCTGCATATAATTCAGCATTATGAATTTGAAAGTTGAGATTCTAAATCTTGCAAGTCTTTTTTCACTTGCTCAGTTAAAGACAGGTATCTGTATGGGTTCCACAGGAAAGAGCCCAGGTTAAGTCTTTCCTGTAAGTTGAATGAGACTTGAACTAGTCTGAAATAATAGTTCAGAAACTCCATCTTTCTCTACTGCTTCTAAATTGTATCTTCTCATTTGTTTTTTTTATAAGACAGATGGAGTTCTTAAAGAGCAACCTAAATTTGTGTGGCAATTACTACAGAATTCCAAGAAAAGCTGCAAACATATGCATTAAAAATAGCAAGAAATTTTGAATTTCTCTCATGCTTTAAGCAGCAGACCCCATGCTAGAGAAACTGATGTCAAAGGTAAGTATCAGAAGTTTTTTGACTGCCCTTTTACTATATTCTGGAAGGTTTTCTCTACTCTAGTAACCCAGGTTGGACTCGCCTAAGGTGAAGAGAGTGACCTATAAACTGAAATAGGGGCATAAAAAAAAAGGAAAAGAAGCAGACGTATGGTATTCTATTACAAGCAAACCACGTGGACAGTAATTTAAAAGTTGAGATCACTGTCAGTAAGCCAAGAGGAAAACAGGACTGGTTGAGAGACACACTTGCCTGGTGGGAGAAGCTTGGCTTCCAATCTCAGAGTACTGATTTTATGTTAAAGAGCTCTCAGAAAACAAAACAAACAAATAAAAAAAACAAAACAAAACAAAACAACAAAACCGACAAAAACCCAAACAAACAAAAAAACCAACAATCAGGTAAGCAAGGGAAACAGGAGCAAGATGATGCAGAAGAGTAAACTGAAGAACAATCTGTAGCATAAGTGCAGGAGAGTTTATAAGACTGATCAGGTATCCAGGAATAGCAGCAAATTATCCATATGTCCTTCACTGAAGACAAGCCCACCACAAGTTGTATTTAGTAGGCAATCTAAAAGCATGAAGTTAAAATTGGACTTTGGTTATCCAGACAGCTGCAAAATTGAATAAACTATTCAAAAAAATCAAATTCTGAATCAAAATTTTGACTCTAAAGCACAGCAATTTTGTAATTAAGAAGCGTGAACTGAAAGAAGTTCAAATCCTAGCATGTTTTCAAGATACAATTCATATTATAACTTACAAAGAGTTGTTTCTTGAATCTTAACCATCAGCAATAATTTCTTTTAATGCACCTAAACATTTTCTAGTTAACAGTACACGCCCATCCATTGAATCCATTAAAGTCAAACTATAACTGTAGTAAACTGTGCATAAATGAGAATTTGATAGTCACAATAAGTTATTACTTACTGATTTTGATTTCTGGATAATACATTAATGAAATTATTCCTGAATGCTAACAACAAAGACAGAACCCTAAAGATAATGAGCGTGTACTGGTAAAATGCAGAATGAGATGACAGTACATATATATCCTGAATGCTTTAGGAAATGCAATAAGGAACCTGACCGAAAGAAAATTACCTGAAACACAACCATGTATTTTCCTATTATTAATAGACAAAATGAAGGTTAACAAATGGTTTTCTTCTTGGAGTACCTTTTGTGAGAGATCTCAATCACTAAATCTAATCGAAACTTCTATAAACACTGAAAGCATTAATATAGATTAAATGGGACAAGTTGGGAATACTAGGACACAGAAGACTGACTTTCTAGTCTCACATGCCAGAAGGTTGTTCCAAATTGCTATTCTATTCTAGGGATGGAAGCCAATGCTTTTCAATCCCAGGCTTTTTTTGACATACCAATAATTATTCTCAGTCTCTCTTCCTGCTTCACTACAGGCTAGGAAAAGAAGTAAAAAAATGCTTGACTTGTGGATTACTGTCCTAAAAATCTGAAAATTAAATCAGTTTGCCAGTGACTCTATAGTCTTGCAAAGCACTTTTAACTATGTGTTTGCTGATTATTTTATGCCAAGACATGGTCCCTGTTTCCCTCACTGTGATTTGGATACCTGCCCTGCTAAGGCCTACTTTGTTAAGTAACTTGTGCTGGAACACTGAAGCAGCTATGTGTCTTCACAGAACATATAAAAGCCATCATTCAGACTTAAAAAAAAAAAGATGGCAGTGGCCACTCTTCAAATACTTCCCACCCACTTGAGAATTCAAACAAAAAAACTGTCCCACAGCGCACATTCCATCCTACTGGTATTTCCAGAATAGAAGTGTTTCAATGGTTTGGCACAGTGCATCACCAGGAATAGCATTCAAGCCAACCAGAGCTTGCATTAGGTATTTAGACCTATTATTTCTGGGATACTCTGACATTTTGTCACAGTATCAATACAATTACATTTTCAATTGCTTTGAATGCTATTGGGAAATGGTCCTGAAGCATGAACAACTTCTCACACATTCTGCAAGTCTCCCATCTTGAGCAACACACAAGTATTAAAACCTAACAAACAAGAGGCTTCCTTTACCAAATAAAGGTAAGGCATTTCCTCATCTTTTTCTAATGTGATAGTACATGGCAGCATTCTTCTTCCCTCAGTACTTCCCAAGGAAGATTTTCTCATGGCCAAAATATTTCTTTTATTATAGATTCAGCACATTAACTCAGCAGAAGATTTGGAAAAGATTTGCAAACAAGTTTCAGCTGTATAGAAAATCTGCTGCAAAGTACTTTCTACCTAGTTCTATGAAAGCTGCAAAACAAATGAACAAAATCACCTCCAACAACTTCTTGATCAATGTTTATCACTACTGAGGTGGTGCCAAAGAAAATGGCAGGTTTCCTTCAGGGGTCCGTCATGCATTACAGAGGATTCACAGCTGCAAGTCAAGTACAAACTCCTCCTGAGAGAAATCTTGTGTTCTAAATAAGATTCTGTTTTGGCAATCTGCAATTACCTTTAAAAAAAAAAAGTTCTAGTGGTGAAATACACTGCAAATATAACACAGAAAAAAACTTCAGATTCCTTGGTTTTTGCTCATATTTCTTTTGATGTAGAACTGAAACCAACAGAGTGAGAATAGGAGGGAAAAATCATAAAATTTTTCTAAAACAGAAGACAACAATGAAGAATCATGTGATAAACTAAAACTGTATTTTGTAACAAGAAGACAGATTGATAGAACAGAGAGAAAGACAGACAATAATGAAAGACAAAGCAGATACTCCAGATGCCAGATGCATAGATGATGTCAAAATTGATGCCTGTAATGACAACAGCTATAGTGCAAGAACTTGACATCTATACTAATAATTTGCATAAACTTTCTTTACCCTTGGATGGATGCAACCTCACAATTATTTAGAAGCATCTGCATTAGTAACATTAGCAGCATTTGGTTGAGGGATTGTGTCAAATGGTCAGGAGGAAGCTGTGAGTAACCTCTATGTAACTTACCACAGCTTTTGTAGTGCAGCCAAAGCAGCAGAGAAAGACAACAGAATATGTAGCTGTCATCAAACATAAACATAGCCCACAAAAATATAAGCACATAATTTAATCTTCTAATAAAATATTTAGCTTTCATCTATCTTTGAAAAAGAAAAGGTAAGGACATGGGTGAAAAGTAAACCAATCCCAGCTTATTCCATTTACTTCCCTGTAAGTGGAAATCATGTACAAGACCACAGCAAGGGAAAGCAAACACATGTGGCTTTGCCCTTTATTACACTAATCATGACTGGTATCAAAGTTAAAATGCCCTAACATTATCAGGAAAACATGTTTTAAGATAGTGCCCAGCTATCCCAAGGGTTTGCAAGTGCTCATCAGGTCTGCGTGAGATGATGAGCAGACAGGCCAAGACAGTGAAAGCTTGTTTGAAAGGTCAAAAAAAGCACAGCTACACAGACTACAGTCCTACCCTTCCACATGTGCTCCAGAAAGGCTCTTGGGGTCACACAGTGAGAACAGAAGCAACTTCCTTTTTCAGTTTCATTCTGAGGCTTCAGTTTCATATGCAGGCTACAAGCAGAACGTTACCCATAAACAAGAGAATCTTTCCAAACGCAGAGCAGCAGTCTGTATTAAGGACCACTGTCATTCAGTTGCCTTTGTTTGGTTGGGCAACTACAACTTATTATTTTAAAGGCGAAATCAATACAGGCAAATTCAATACTTTAAAGCAAATTGATTGCAGGGTGCCTTTTAAAGATAATCTTTGGTACAGACATAAAACTATGATACTTTGCCTTAAAGTATAACAGAAAATTGTTAGAGACAACACACAGCGCCAGCCTATTAGGACTACTCAAATCTAACTAACTTTAATTCCCATGTTGAGTGCAATATTATCATTAACTGGTCCACTAACTGATCTGACCCAACAGCTTAAAACAAGTCAAAAAACAGGTGACCCAAAATACATTAATTGACCATTCACATCCCCCAGGAGTCACTCTATGGGGAAAAAAATAAACACTTCCCCACACTGTTCCTTTACCATGCCATTCTTTCTTACTGTATTTTTCTTATACTTTTGAGGGAGACAGAACATAAATAAACAACATGTGTAGGTTTTCTCATATATCTTATTTTGGCAGTGGTTACAGTGTACATAACAGGGAAGAGTCTTGGAAAAAAGCTTTTGGCAGTTGAGGGATTTATTTTTTTCTGCTTGCAGAGCCACATTTCCAGGTGTACTACACAACTTCATTGACTGTCACTGGCTCAGAATTCTAGTGCACTTGTTTATTTGTTTTCCATCTCCACTTACAGATTCACTTGATTTGGGGTTACTTTCACTTTGTTAAGAAACTTTCACTGATCTCTCTTCCTATTCTGCTTGTCAGCATCCCAAACCACTCATTCACTAGCTACAGATTTTTGATTCCCTCAGTTGAAAGGAAAACCTTTCATTATAAAAGGATTGGAAGAAAGAGCCAAGTTTTCAGTAGCTGAGCTCTCTTTATTATCCTCTCTACAATTCCAAAATAAGCTTCCAGACAGCAGCCAAGATGGTTGTTTTCCCTCAGACTGGAGACCAAATGTTGGCTAACCTTAAGCTTGTGGACTGGTGTTACATGGCTCTTGCCACAACACTTAAGTCATTTGTGAAAAGCCTATCAGCATAAGTTAGAAAGGATCTGCTCTGCATGAACTGCATAACTAGAAATACTATATAATGTAACATTATGTTACTTGCTTTCCAAATGAAATTATGTATTCCTAGTTATAATAATTCTGTTAGCAATATATGTGTACATATTATATACATATTTACTTAAATACACACACATATATATGTATGTGTGAAAGAACTGTATTATCTCACAAATCCTACACAAACCTTTAAATTACTTATGGGGGTAAATATTATAAGAGTTCAAGAGTACTGGTCATAGGGCACATCACTTCCCTGTTTATAGCAGTTGCTTACATGCTAGCACAGATATTGCATTGTACTGAAACCAACAAAAAGGCACATTCACAGATACAGCTTATTGCCTTTTGTCTGACAGAATAAAGCAACACAGCATAGGAATTATTTATCATTCTGCCGGGGGGCGGGTGGAATCTAAAAATAAATACTGAATTTTGCTACTCTTAGCTAGTTTTTAGCAACCTGATCATATCCAAGAAATTATGACTCTTATAGAAAAATATAAATGATGAAAAACCAGTTAATTTTAATGTAATATCCACTACAAATAATCTTATATAATAAATACCAGAGTTATTACTCAGCATATGCATTTATTTCAAAGTACACTGATTATAAAGGACACTTATTCAGCTACCAAATTTCACAGCACATCAGCTTGTACCAGTCTAGGTGATCTGCATGCAATACTCACTTTCTTCTATATATAATCAGCTGTGCAGAAGAGATAATTATGTGGTATCCCAGCCCACTCATGTTAGAGCTCCTCTTTCTGGTGAAACACACTCCTAAAGTACAAATGGGTTCCCACTCTTACCACATCAGAAGTACAAACTAAACCATATATTCTAACAGATATCTACTGGTTTAAAGGAGGTACAAGCATGGGACTTCCTGCTGAAGAAGTAACCCACCAAACATCTTTTGGGAACCTTAATCAGTGGACCTCTGTAGGAGGAGGGTCGCTTTAGGCAAAACTTCCTTTTCTTGGCAGATGTCAGAGGTCAATCAAAGGCATCATTCCAGGTTTTAGTAAAACAGAAGACCTTTGACCTCAAAGTGACTGCTTAACAGAGTACCTTCAAAGAGTACAGTCACTTGTGCAGTTCTCTTCAGCACAATCTAGGAGGGAAAGGATGATTTCATTTATGTAGAATGAAGCTGGAAAAACGCAAATATCCCTTAGTAAGAAGGAAGAGTCAGATATATCCCATCTCTGCCCGTGAAGTTGCCCATAATTTATACGGGCTTGTGGACAGCACTGAATTTCTACATCAGCAGTAGACTCTGTGGGGTTATCCCACAAGCCAGAGAGATTCCCTCCTGGCTACTTTTATTTCTGGGTGCTTATAGCATCCCAGCTGCTGCAAAGTGCCACAGCAGATTAATGTGATAAAAACTCTTGATGCTTCATGTGGATTGCAGCTCTATTATTTGGAATGGCAGGTATGAAGCTATTTATATCTATACCTGGAGTGAAGTGAATTACAGAGACTGGAATTCCAGTATCATAAAAGCTTGGTACCAACAAATTTAGACTGACAATATGAAAAGGAAAAAAAAAAAAAAAGCAGAAGCATTCATATAAAGTTTAGGTTGCACAGGTCTTTTGTCCAAAATTATACTCAGTCACTGTTGGGATCTGTTGCCTACATCCACTTAACTCTAACAGTCACCAGGCATTTATTTCCTGTCATTCTAGCAAAAATAAAACACAGGTTTATTATAATTTTTTTTTTTCCCCACAGTTACTTATTAGACTTGTCACCACTTTCCCACACCATCTTCATGGACTTTGAGTTCTGTGTATCACACCACCTCCCAAGTAAGTGCTCACAGAAAATAAAGTTGAAAAGAACTTTGAAAGGTTCTTCTGTTAGTCTTCTTCCAGGATTTCTTGGGTACTTCTTCACTGTTTCCTTAACCTCTGACTGAAACACCTTCTTCAAAGTCCCAGATGATTCAGTACACATTCCACATATGGAAATCTAAACATCCAGGTTCACTTATATGTTGTACAGCACACAGCCATCACATTTTCCTTACCTTCACTGTAACAAAGTAAGGTTGTTAACAAATTTGGGTATTTATCTTCCCTGTATTAAACAAATCAGAGTATTATTTCATAAAACACACCTTGTTCCTAACCTAACAGGAAAGCTCTTATGTTTATGTGCTTTAATAGTCCTAAGTTAACGTAATTTACACTATTCTGCTAGATGCCTCTGTATTATTTTATTAGATTATTATACAATAATATTATGTCAGACTCCCTGACATAATATCCAGATGCTAAGGAATCACATTAGCAGATTTTGTAAAGCTGACTGCCTCTGAGCCAGATACTAGCAACAGGAAACGCAACTAAATACAGTTAAGCAGCTGTGAACGTGACGTGCCTTTACACTTCAGGAGTGAATGCAGAGCAAACAGATTTTCTCATATCCAAGTGAAGATCAGTTACCGAATTTACTAAATCACCTCCACATTTCTATGTTTAACTGCAATGGCATTTTTTCTTCTCTCCAGATGATTATGGCCAATTTATTTTATTTTTGCTTATTACATAACAGTAACAACTAATTAACCTGTGCAGAATGAGATATTTATGACTCGAATATAAGGATACAGTGTAGAGAAATACAGGCCTAGTAGAACAGGAGAGACTTTGAGAAGCAGAGATGCAAGATTGGATGATAATACACTATACAGGCTTGGGATGGTAGTAGAGAGAATTTCCCCTCAACTATGTATTAGCATCCTGCTTTTTAAAAGATATAACCAAGTTTAATTAGTCAACAAGAAGTCTAGCTTATTAGACTCTTTCTAGATAATGTCCAGTGACAGTTATACATAACCCACTCAATATTGTATAACTATGTGTAACAGTTCCAATAATCTCCTTACTTAGAGGTGTTCTGATTGTACTGTCCTTGTTCATGGCTGAGCCAATACCTTACTACCAAGAATGGCTCTGCTTAAGTCAATAAACTAAAAGATGTACAACACTCAAGTGCTAAAGGATAACAAATGCAGAACCTGGATACTTTCAGATACTCTGTAATCTTAACTGGACTTGAAAATGCAGTAATTAATTTGGCTCAAGAAATAGAAAAAAGTGCTAGACCACTAGGTGAGGAAAAATTGTATTACCTAAATCCTACCAGTTTTATTGCCTATTCACTTACTGACCAGACCATATCTGGTATGGAGTACTTTTCATATTTTCACAGAATCACAAAATGCTTTGGGTTGGAAGGGACCTTAAAGCTCATCTCATTCCAGCCCTGTGCCATGGGAATGGACACCTTCCACTCGACCAGGTTACTCAGAGTCCCCTTGAACCTGGCCTTAGACATTTCTGGGGATGGCGCAGGCACAGCTTCTCTGGGCAACCTGTTTCAGCACCTAATCACCCTTGGGATAAAAAATTTCTTCCTTACGTCCAACCAAAATCCTCTTTCAGTTAAAAACCATTGCCTCTTGTCCTGTCAATAGAAATCTTGGGGGGAAAAAAAAGGAAAAAAAAAAAAGAGAGGTTAAAAATATATATAATAAAATCTTTCTCCATCTTTCTCACAGATCCCCTTTATATATATCAAAAAGCTGAACAATCTCAACTCTTTCAGCCTTTCCTCATAGAGAGGTGCTCCAGCCTGTTAACCATCTTTGAGGCCCTCCTATGGACCTGCTCCAAGATCCCTGCCTTGCTTGTGTTGGGAATGCTGGAGACAGATGCAGTACCTTCAGGTGGGATCTCACCAGAATGGAGTAGAGGGGCAGAATTACCTCCCTCAACCTGGTGTACCTTTTTTCATGCAGCCCAGGACACAATTGGCTTTCTGGGTTGCAGATGCACATTGTCAATCCACAGCCAAGTTTTCATCCACCAGTATCCCAAGTCCTTCTCCTGCAGCATTGCTCTCAAACCATTTATGCCCCAGCTTGTGCTGATAATGGAGATCACCTGACCCAGGTGTAGGACCTTCCACTTGGCCTTGCTTGGCTTCAAGCAGCTTGTGGATCTTCAAGCCTGTCATGCCCCCTCCCCATGATGGCATCCCTTCCTTTTAGTGTAGCAAATGAACCACTCACCTTGGTGTCATCTGCAGCTGTGCAGACCTGACCAAAATAAACTTGACCTCGTTTATTTTGGTGATGTACATAATGAATAGCACTGGTTTCAGCACGAACACCACTCATTACTGGTTCTCACTTGGATACTGAACTATTGACTGTAACTCTTGGGACAAGGATGTTGTGGAGGACACTACCACAGAACCAGACAAAAAAGCAGCATGGAAGCAGCATGCTGAGAGAGAAAGTTTTCAGTCAAAAAGACCTGTCTGCAGTAAAAAACAACAGGGAACATATTATGAAGTGTTTAAAACTCTTAAAATTCTGCCCAGCCTCCCAAGTTTATTCCACAGTGAATCATTTTATGTAAAACTAGGATGCTGGCAAAATCAGGTATGTCTGAAGCTCTGTTAACTAGGCTCAGCAGATCTACTCAAAGAGTAAATGATTTATCCCACCTAAAACATGCACAGCAAAGCCTAGATGAAGTGGACCAAACTTACACCAGAGAAGAAAGGTATAAGCCATCTGAATCTGCACTTCACTACTTCCCACACTTCTGAGTATATTAAAATATTAATAAAGTGTTAAAACTAGTTTCATTTTTTATATGAACCTACCCCACTGGTATGAAATTTGAACCTCAGAAGGCAAAATGAATTACATTCAAGGATTTACCAGCAGTAACTAGGGAAGCTGTATCTGCAGTAGCATCACAGCCAATAGCTTCCACATAGTACAGCACTGCTGTGGCTAAATAGCCTATTCTCCTCAGTTTGAGGATGCCCTTCCTGCATGCTACACATACACAACTGGAGAAAATTAAGAATGGTAAATGCAGGCCAAGTGACAAGAATGATATCTTGATAGTGTCACAGTTCCTCAAAAGCTGTCCCAAGTGAAACAGAACTTCCCCAGCTTGGAAACATAAAAAATAGAATTCTTCTTAGGAGAAATCTAACATGATCACTTCACAGCAGTAACTAGGAAATCACAATTATAAACTCATGTTTTGTTTGCATCCATTACTTGCAAAAAAAATAATGGGTAAGTAGTTCTTCCTAGAGAAGATCTAAAAACATAGATATAAAAAAGCTAGATGAATTTGAGTTGGAAATAATAAATTGGGCCTTCTCAATGTTTCTTAAAATAGTGATAAATTTTTTTGTTAAAGATGTCATCATCTCCTTTGGCCTTCAGTGTCCATTTGTAAGGTAAAACTGAACTGCAGTTCACTGCTACAGGAAATTGTTTATAGGACAATCATTCATTCTACAATGAAGTAAAAAATAATTTCAACAGTCACATGACAGCATTTAATATTGCAGTCACATGAAAGAAAAGTACTGCTTCCCTTAAAAAATAAAACTCCACTCCTAAACCATGCACTTGACTAATCTCTTCTAAAGAATCAGACTAATGACACAAGTTAAAAAGCTTTGAGAAGTATTTCCCTTTGTAATTTATAAATGCTGTGAGGAATCCTTGAGATTCCAAGGAAAGAAGTTTAGGACATCTATTCCTCTGAAAAATATACCTGCAGGCTAATAAATAACTAGCTGCAGACAAGACAATAAAGTCAAGAGAATAACTATTACAGCAACCTAATTTAAAAGGAAAACTATATTATATATGCTCAATTTGAAAATGCTGCACTTTCTGTTTTATAAATCCTTAACATTATGACTCAAACAAGGGAAAGAATGATGCTTCCCAACACAAGAGTAGATTTCTGCTAATGTAGTAACACAATAAACATTTCCACTATTAATATCCATACATGTAAATGAACTAAAATGAAGTAAACACACTAATGAAACAGTTCAAATAGCAAAAATTTTACAATTCTTCAGAATGCTGCCTTCTTCCCTAAAGGTGAATAAAAAGATTCACCCTTTTTTACCCATGTAACATGCTTTGAAAATGAAGTTTAAAAGATTACTGTATTATGACAGTAAAACACTAGGTATCACTCAACATGACTTTACTAGAGAGTTCTTGCTTACAAATGGCAAATGAGGAAGCATACATAGCACTTACTGAACTCTATTCAAACCTATTTTTCCCTTCCTGAATACTGTGTTCCCACTCTTCTTCCAGAATAATACTTCCACTCTTTCTGCCATTAGTGCTGAGTATCTATGATCCTAGGCCTACACTCTCTCTGCAGTAATCTGCAAAACCATTTGAATTCCACAGAAGTAGAAAAAGGTTCTCTCAGAAGTTAAATTATTTCAGACTCACCAATTTTTATTTCACCTTAGCTTGTGGCTTGTCTTCCCACCCTAAAGGTTTATTTTTTTCCCCCCTTTACCCCTTTCGAAAGAAGCCAAGCCATGGATTTTCATTTAGTCAGATCAAGGTTCAGACCATGGCAGTGAATTAAAAACCAGATTTTTCCAAGGTGTAAACATGTCACACAGCATGCCTGTGGTATCGAGGCAAAGGCTGCTTTACCAAGCCACGTTTACGTTTTTGCATAACTCGGCTCATTGCTGGAGGCCTTCGGGGCTCCTGGAGCAGCAGACCAGTCCTAAGGGGGTTTGCTCATTCTGCACATTTGTTTCGCCACGGAAATATCGCGCACACTGGAAGAGGAAATCAGCTTTGTAGCAACACCTTCAAACAGGCTAAGCAGCTTTGCAAACCCCGTGTCCCCCATCGCAAATACATCGCCTTCCAAGGAGCAATTAAAGCAGAGCCTAAACACCCAGATGAAGTTCTACCCCGGTGACCTTCCCGCGGCGCCGGTTAGCAGGACCAGCGGGAAGCTCCCGGGGCACGCACCGCGACCACCGGCAGCCCGCAGGTACCATCGGCAGCCCGCAGGTACCACCGCTCGCCGGGCTCCGCCCCCGCACACCGCTCCGGGCACCCCACGGCCCCCGGCCCCGCACAGCGCTTCAGGCATCCCACAGTCGGGTCGGCCCGGCCCGGCCCGGCCCGGCGTGCGCACCTGCCGCCCGGCCCCTCTCTGCTCCAGAGAGCGGACAAAGCGGCCACAACGCACCTGCTCCCGCGGCGAGGGCGGCGGCGGAAGCTCCAGGTCTGCCCGCCCCCATCTCTGCGCCCACCGCTCTTTCCCTGAACCGATCGCCCTGCTTTGCTCCAGGCCGAGCCAGGTGCTCCGGCGTCCAGGGGTCTACCTCCGACACGGGGGACCCCGCGGCCACCGCGCCCCCACATTCGCCAAGGGAAACAAACTCCGTCTGCCTCTGGCCGCCGCTGTCCGGCCGGGCGGATCCGCGCTGTAAACAGGCCGGAGGGCAGTACAGGCGCCAGCCGCCCCCGCCCCAGCACCGGCGCTCGCCCCGCCGTGCCCCGCGCTCACCGTAGAGATGTGCGGAGGCTTCGCCCTTCCTCGCCATCGTCTCCCGGTGCCCTCCGCGCCGGCACTGCCGGGGCACAGCCAGGGGCCCGGCGCCTCCCCCTGCCGCTCAGCGCGTTCTTTGTTGCCGTGAAGGCATGAGAGGCGGCGGCGGCCGGGCAGTCTCCCGCTCCGCTCTGCCGCGGCCGCCAGCAGCACCGCCCGCACCCCACGCCCACCCTCCCGTCCCGCCGGCTCCGCGGCGACGCCTGCGCCGACCCGCGGGGGCGGTGCCGGTGCCCGGGTCGCGAGGAGGGGGGTGCGGGCGGAGCGGCCGTGCCGAGGGCCGGCGAGAGGTGCCGGGACGGGTCGCGTGTCGCCAACTTCGCTTGGGCCCGGCGGCAACTTCGGCATCCGGGGAAAGCGGGGCCGGACCCGGCGGGGCCGTACCTGGCAGGGTGGTTTCCATCCTCCCGCACCAACCGCCGCTGGCCGCCGCCGGGTGCGCTGCCTGTCCGTGTCTGTGCCCTGCGCAGAGCCCGGAGGTGTTGCCGCTGGTGGGAAGCGGCCGGCCGGCCCTGGAGCCGTTCGCAGCTGCCCGGGCCCCGCCGGGAAGCACCTCCCTTGGCGGAGCTGTCCGTGCCGCCCGTGCTGAGCGGCGGGCCGGCCGGGCCGCCCTCGGGCAGCGGTCTCGTGCCCAGCAGACGGCACGGGCTCCCGCGGCTGGAGGAGGACGAAGCCTTCTTACGTGCTCACCGACAGCCGTCCCTCTGTCCCCAACGGGGAAAGTGTGTTGGTCCTGGGTTGGGGCATTTTCATGATGCAGTCAAAAAACACCCTCAGAAATACGCATTTCTGGTTATAAACTTTCCTTCAGTTGACATCCTCCTCCATGCGTTTTATCTGAATGGGACAAAGGCCACTTACGAGCTATTAGTCTGATCGCTGAGATTCTTTTACAGTCGTGACAGCACAAATCATCACAATAGCAAAAGACCACTATACATAGATGTCACAATGCTATTAGTCTGTTGTCACTAAGTCCAAGACACAGAGTATTTTATAAGAGAAAACATTTTGAAATTACAGAAGTGCACCTATCAGCCATTACTTATATTTTCAGACGTGAGCTTTGGAGGAAAAGTTACTTTCCAAGGCTTGCAAATAAAGGTACCCTTTCAAAAATTGGCTTAAGACCTCAAAAGCACATGGTTCATTTATTTATGAGTAAATTAATGTCCATAGATCATGGAAGTTGTTGCTCTGCTTGCATGGAAATGTAAACCAATCATCTGTGCATTAGTGAGGTTACGTGCCTCTTACGTACATGATCTGTGCATCATCAGGTCTTGTAGAGGTAGCTGCCTCGGCTAGTTTCAAGAAAACTAAATCAGGCATATTTATGACCTTATGAAACCCCCTAGAGGTCTCAATTCAAGTCAGCTGCTCCAATAATTACTGAATTTCACATATGTAGTTTTGTCTGCTAGTAGTGGAAATACTGGGGGGAGTCATTCCTCCTCCCCTCCCCCTCCCCAACATATTAAATTGTTAGAATTTATACTTTTAAATATTATATTTTCAAATGAGTACTTGCTTCCTTCAGTCATCCCATTTTATCAGAGTATTACCTGGGCAGAGGTTTATGATTCTGTGCACTGCTCGTTGTCTACAAATTTAATGAGAGTTCCTTCTTAACCTTGTCTCCCTATCCTCTAGGCCACTTACCTAGCCTAGCTATCCAAGATGCCTGTCTGTGTTCCAGGAAATGGACCCGAAGTAAATACCTGATGTGGAAAAGGGTTGACGTACTTTGCTATCTAAGAAGAAATTCTTATTTCATCTCAGTGATGTTGACTAGGAAAACAACTCAGACAATCTCACCTGCAGAAGATCTGCTTGTGTCAAAGACTGAGTCAAACATGAGAAAAGCAGCTAGGACTGCTTTGTAAGAAGGAAGGAAGTGTATTAATGTCTTCTGGCTCATTCTGATAAGGCATGGCAACCTAAAGGTAGCAGGGCATGACCGGATTTGATAGTCAGAGCCTAAGTAGCAGGCTTGAGGAAGCTTCAGTTATTATTCTACAGCTCAGTGTTCTTCTGTTCCCCTTGTGCAGATGAATGTATCTATATCTATAGCTGTATTGGTTTGGCATGGCCTCATGGATGCCTGGCATTGGGCCAGTGTCAAACCACAACAATAGCCTGCCTTCAAGAATGAATATTGGAATCTCAACAATAAAAAACATAGGTAATACAGGTAGTATAGCCTGTTCTACAAATAAATATGTAAGATATATATGTATCACGTATTATATATTGCATATATATATATATAAAATATATACCATCTAGAGCATATATATATAATTCAGAGCAAAATATATATAGTACAGAGCATATACAATGTCTATATTGTGTTTATACTATACAGTTTATATAGTATTTATATCCTCCAGGAGAAGTAACTTTTTACTTGGTTCTGACTACCAGAACCAAGGAACAACTTAAAACTACACTAAATAAAGAGAAAACTTGCTAAAAAGAATGATAACATGACAAAATGATAGAATAGTGCTAAAAACTACAAGACAGCTATTCAGATAGATAGAAGGCTATGTAAGGAGACCACTTTGAGACAGAGCAGATCATCTTTGTATATTCATGTTTCTCTGAAGGGCCTGAGATATGGCAGAAGGAAGTCACCAGGACTAGATGGAATGAAAAGGGCAGTAGCTACTAACAAGGAGGACTATTCCTATATTCCTATAACCTATCAAAATAGGGAACAATTGCGTTCAACTGAATAAATTATAAAGGATCACAAAATTTGGCACATTAAGTGTGAAAGAACAGTAAGGCAGGCCATAAAAGAGTTTGACCATTAATTTGCAAAAAAGTATGGATGCCAAAAAGAATTTTTTGTCTAAAGGCCAAGAGGAGGAAGGGAATATGCAGAGTTAATAGCATATTTTCCCTAAGTCTTCTATGCACATATAGACTTGAAGGTGTTAAGCATTTTCACAATTTTTGAAAATAATTTAGATGAAAATCCATAAAACTGCTGACCTTCCCTCTGAATGTTGCAAATACTGAAAACTACAATAATGGAGACAGATTTGGAATATGTGATATACTGGAAAGTATAATTTTTGTAAAGAGAAGTCAAGGCTCAGAGAACTACTGAAGACTTCCCAAGGAGCCAGAAGACATGAAAATGAGGGCATACAGCTAATTTTCAAGTTATTTGGATTTCTGAAAACATTCCACAAGGCTCCTCACGAAAAACATTTTAAATAAAATAAGCCACCATAGAGGGAACAGTTCTTTTATGGCTAAAAATTGTTAAAGGGTGCTAGAATGCATTTGTTAAAGGGTGTTAGCTGCATTTCTTGCAGCTCCGGGACCCTTCCTGTCCTTCCCCGCCATTGGAGCCCATGCTGGTGCCTGGGGACACAGGGTCCCTGCCAGGCAGAGTGACGTGGCTGCTACTGCCTTCCTGTTTGTGGTGCACAGTCTTCAACAGCACCTACATGCAGGACTCACCCTCAGCTCCAGCACAGAGCACAGGCAACCGTGTCCTCTCCTCCTCTTGGGCTGGCAGAGACAAAAGGTCACTAGTGCAGGCACACACAAGACTCCCTGGATGCCCAAGCACATGCCCAAGCAGATTCACCCGGTACCCCTGGCCAGATCCCAGCCTCCTTACCTGCCTATTTCCAGGTTGGTCCAGCTTGATGCTTGCTGCAAACATATTGCACTCACATATCCCACAGACACTCCACACTCACAGGTTGCCATGGATGACAGGATGGATCCCTGCCTGTCCGATGACCCGATGTCTCCTACCCATTGGCAAGTCCAGCTTGAAGTTTGCCAGGAAATGAGAAATGCATACCCACTATGGGGAAGATAGTGGCATCCTCAGCATCCAGCATCATGCACACAAGCTGTGACATGTGGTCACGCTCCAGCTACTGGTGCTGGACCCCTCACTGACCTCACCCACAGCAGTCTCTCCCAGTAGAAGATTTTCAGGACATGCACTCACTGTACCCACCTCAGCAGCTGGCAGCTAAGACCTCCAACCGCTCCAGCAGCAGATACTGAGACCTCCCTAACACCAGCAACACCAGTGGGCATCTTACATTCCCAAATCTAACCTTGGTACCAAATCTACTCACAGAGGTGCCTCAGTAGTTGCCACTTCATCCTTATAACACACATACACATGGGAGAGAGAGACTGGGCTCAGTCAGACAAGTGTACCTACTGCCCTTTTTAACATTGACTGGTCCATTTTTAATGGTCCATTCTTTATTTTCTCCTCTGTTCCTCCAGATGCCCTTCCCCTGCACATTCCTTCTTTAGTCTGAATAGCTCCACAGATCCATTTCCAACATTATGGACCCTCACATTTGCATCTTATCAGGTGCAAAGTCCCAGTTTGCCTGCAGGTTATTGAGAGGCAGTTTGTTTCTTGTGTTTGTCACTGTTATCTTTGACTGTCAAGTATGTGTCTCCATATTTTGTTTATGGCTTTCCACCTTTTCTTGTTATCTCACTTGACAAGACCTTTGATCAGATAATCGTACTGAAATAAACATTCCTCATCAGTTAGTATGGCTGTCTGATTTGTGTATCATCTCTGACTCCCTTACCATTTGTCAGTCAGGTCTCTGTCTTTCATGTTCTTGTTTATGGCTTCCTCCATTTCTGCACTGAAAAGGTTAATGACCAGATATCCTTAAAGAAGCACACATTTTCCTTCCACATAACCTTATGAAAAATATTTTATTTTTAAAATCTGAAGACTAATCAAAAATTTTTTTAATTGGTGGGGCCACCCATAGACTCTCAAAGGCTTGCATATTGGGACTCTTGTTCCAGATATTCATCAAAGATTTTAAAAAGGAGAGGAATACTGAAGTGGGAAAATTTGATGCCAATAGTTATGGGGCTGAAAGAATTTCAGATAAGCTCAGAACAAATAAAACGTAAAACGGCACAGACAAGGGGTGCAGAGAAGTAAGTACATATCAACTCATCTATGAGTTGACCATTACAGCCCACATCCTGTTGATAGCCAGATAGATAATATATGAAAATTTTCACTTTGGTGTTCAGAGGAATTAAAAAAAAAAAAAAAAAAAAGGGTAACAGAAAATCATACAAAAAGACCACAGAAGTTATACTGTTATCTTTTTGCAAGAACATGAGCAACTTCAGAATTCTGATTCTTTGACACAAAGCTAAGACATTGCAGAAAGTACTCAAAGATGATTATTCAGCTCAGAAAAGAAATTGCTCTGTGGATATCAACACATTTTTTAATCAAATCTTAGACTCAAAGAGGATGACTACCTCAAAGATGTTATGTTTGAATGTGCCTGTTTGAATTCAAGTAGTAGGGACCACAAATGAATTTATCAGATGTCTGATTAAGAAGAAGCAACCTGAAGTGGTTCTTCATACTGTAGAAACTAAGCTGTGGTTCCCAACACATTCAAAAAGCAAACAGTCAAGTTAATGGAAGACACATCTATGAAGCATTATTAGACACAAAGGCATCACCTCCAGCTCAGGAAACATATAAACTGAAAAAAATTTGGACAGTAGAAAAAATTTATTTTAAAAATTTATAAAAATAATCACTACATTATTGGTAAATGACCTGGAACCATTTCTTGACCATTCTTCATTGCACTACCATAAAGTGGATGCTATGCCAAATGGATATTTAGTCTGACCTAGTACAAGTCTTGTTACTTCCATGGCAAAATGAGCTTCAGCTATGCATGTTGTAAAGGGCCTCATTATTTATCACATGAATGTTAGATGAAAATCTCAATCACCACCTTCTTGTGCTCGTATTCTCAATCCCAGTATTCTTCTTCCAGAAACTCCAACCCAAGATGTCTCCCCTGTACTTTTGCACTGCATGTGCCTCAATAGGGCTATTATCTCAGCTAGTGTTTCTAAACTCTACCTTATACAATTCAACAACAAGCCACAGCTATAATCATTATTGAATTCTGTCTTTATTACGCAGGCATAAGTTCTGTCAGCTGTTATAGAAACTGAACTCCTGTGATTTAAGGCATGTTTTGCTTCGTGTTTTGTCATTTGCTGCACTTACTAAAAATAAGTATACATGTCTTACTATAAAATTAGTGTCTACATTGTATCAATACACATTTACATGGTTAGGTTCTTGTATACTATTAAATGTTAGCATTGGTATGGTCTTGCAGACACACAAATGGAGTTTTACAATATAAATGGACACCCACCATAGTGTCACGGTGGTGCTTATGTGGTACCTCACCTTTAGTCAGCTTGGGCTGGCAGTTGTAACTTCATTGTTCTGGGCTCTAAGTTTCAAGTGTTAAATTCATTTGAGAGAGGTATGTTCACTACAACTGGACTTTTATTAATATCTGATTCTACAAGCAGAAATGTACCAAACAATATATCTTGAGGATTTTTAGGCTACTAAAGTGCCAGCTGCAGCATGTTTAGTGCAAAAATGTCCTAGATGCTTCCTTTACACATGGCTAGGCCTACCTCTCTTTCTTAATGATCAACCTGTTTTTGTATTTCATGCAAGCAAAAGCCATGCTTGTCTAACTAAGCACTTGTTCCTTAAAGCAGTTAATCCTGAAAAAGTCTCACCATACTTTAAAAAAAATTAGGACAGGAGATTTTTACACTGAGGTGTGGTTCAAAAATTATCTTCTCAGGTGTCTACTGACTTTCTGTTTCTTCAGAAAGTCAATAGAGAGCAAAATTATTACAGGATGCCACTGATTGTTTTTTATTTTTTCTCAAGCTCTGTACATCTGTCCCTTTTCTTTCCTTACAGTTCATGTTTGATAGTCACATAAATGTAACCCAGTGTGGTTTGACAACATTAAGGAAAAAATATTTGGTGTGTTTGTATACAGTAGTTAAATAAAAAACTTTCAAGACTTAGAGCAGCTATGGCTTTGTGATTAAATAAGACTGAAAATTTGACATTAAGTACTGTTTGTGATATCCAGGAATTAAACAATCTAAAAGTATACTTGAAAATATTTTAATTCAAGAATCACATTATCTTGATTTTAGATAATTTAGAGTTTTCCATAGAGATGCTTTCCTTTTATTTTTTTTTCCAAATAAATTTATTGTTTTAAAAACCATGAAAAAGCTGGGAAAAAAAAACCTAACCACCCACCCTGGGCCACCCAACTAAATCCCAAGACAAACTAAATAAATCACAAGAGCTTGCAACAGAAATTTAGAAAAAAAATGTTGGGTTTAAGATGTTTTAAGTTACTATTGTATCAGGAATCAAAGAAAAGCAAAACAGGTCATAATTCTACTAAGAAGAAGCTGCCATACTTGTTGCATTGCACTACATCAAAAATTATTCTGCTTTAGAGATCATGAATTCAGGACCTACACACTAAATTTTACTGTTTGTTTAGTGCAGTAACTTCAGTAACTCTTAATACATAAATCACTGCAGAAAATTTCATTTGCTTTCCATTTCTAAAACAAAAGTTAATTAACAAATGGTAAAATCCTGTTTGTTGTTAACAATTTAAAAAACTCCAAACCTGTAAAACACTTTAAATGGAACACAAAATGCAGACTTTGAGTGCTGGTATTTTAAAGCCCCACTGCAGCTTTACATTCCAATGGTATGCTGTACTTGAAACAGGAACATACAGAATCTTCAAAAATACTTAAGCAACACAGAGTTATAAATTATGCTTATGTCTTTTACTCCATTGCTCTTAAAGCACGGGGGGAAAAAAATCTCCTGATACCAGAGTGAAAAAGCAGCAGCCTATGCACTGAATCAAAGCAGCCCACATGCCTCCCTTACGTAATCACCTGCAACCACGACAGTATGAACTCTATAAAACATTACAATCATCTCCTTTCAGACAGTTGATAAATATGTCTGTAAATAACTTTTATATGGCTAGTTTTCTATCAAACTGTTTCTTTGGTATTAACTACAAAATCAATACTCTCAACTGTCAGAAACAAAACAAGCAACTAAGAGCCAAACATAAAAAGGTAATAATGACGCAAAAATATTTGTTGTGTACTACTTTGTATTATTATACAAAATAAAATGTTACTCAAAATCCAGCTTCCAGAAAAATACTTTATTTTGTTAATTCTATTGAAATTTCACAATAAGGAGTTAACAGAAAAATCAATAGCTGCCATTTTTCTTGAAAGCCTTGTTTTAATAAACCCCTAAATAACACTGCTGTGAAACAGTACTATTCAAAAGCATATATTTTACACACCAAAGATAATTTCCAAACTCATTGCTTATCCTTTAAAATACAACCGGAATTAAGAGCATTTATAAGCACATTTATGTAACTATCAACACAGTTACAACTCCCGTGCGCCAGGCCCAGTCACTCTCCAGTTCCTGGCACACCTCCAAAACATGAGTTTATGATTCCCTGAGGGGAAAATTACAGTAAAACTGCTTACACTTTTCAGAAAAGGCTTTTCTGCTAACAGGTGAATGATGTAGGTGACTGGAACCAGCCTAGGACGCTCAGCAAACAGGCAGCAAACTGGCCCAGCCTGGGCCACGGACGCTGCCCGTGTTCGGGCAGTACGAACCGCCGGGCCGCTGACAGGGCGCGGCGCTCCTCCACGAGCGAGCGGCGGAACAGGAACTCGCGGGAGGCTCTCCCCGCAGGAGCGGAGTAAGGCGGCGCGGGCGGTCGAGTGCAGAGCTTCCCCGGCCGCCCCGCGTGGCGCCGCCCCGGCCGCCGAGCACCGCCCCGGGGAAGCTGCTGCAGCTGCCGCGCTCTCTCGCCGAGATGGCTGCGCTGAGGGCGACGCGGGTGAGCGGCCGGGGCGGGTGACCGCTGGGGGGACACAAGACCCAGGGAGAGGCACGGGACGGTGTGGGACGGACCGGACCAAAGCAGAGCGGAACCAACCGAGGCGCTGCCGGTGCTGGCGGCCGGGGGAGCCCGGGCGGCGGGGAAGGGCGGCGGGATCGCAGAGGGCGAAGAGCGGAAGAGGCAGGGGCAGCCCGCGTTCCGCCCGCCGTGACCGTCGGGACAGCTGCAGGCGTAGGGGCTGCCCCACTGGGTAGAGCCGGCGGGGCTGGAATCCACCCGCTTTGCTACTCTTCCTGCCTCGCAGTGTTACCCGAGTTTATGGCCGTAATCCTCACGGTTCGAATGGCTATTGCCATTTGATGTTCTTCAGTGGAGATACTGCACAGCCCTGGGGTTCCTCATGTGGCAAAGGCCGCGTCGTGCCAAGTGTGTCTGACACCTCTCCATTTAGAGGTGGAGACTGCTTCAAAACACCGGGCTTAGCGTTCAGGGTATTTTATCCAATGCATTTCCTTTAGCATACGTAGCTGTGATATCTATTAACTACCTATGTTAATTAAAAAAAAAATAGTGTGAAATATAATACTTGGTTTTCTAAAGTACAAACTTCATACTGTATTGAACCACCAATAACCTCACAGCTTCAAACTAGAAAACAAAAACTATTCAAAACACATTTAGCATGACACATGCCTTTTTCTGGATTCCTCATTTCCAGAGGCATTAATGAGTCTGAATTACTTGAAAGGCCCATCACAGCCTCCTAGCAGCAGCGTTAGTTTGCCCCAAAGTGATGCAGCTTGGCCACAGGTCCTAAGTGTTGCTGTAAGAGTGAGGGAAGTCAGTGAGGGAAGCAGTCTCCATCTGAAGTTGGTATCTTATGGATCAAAAGCAATGCTTTAGGCAAAGGAAGTCCATAGAGAGGAAATTATTATTTCAAGTTCAGCCTCCTGACATGTTACCCCAGCAACAAACTGCTCTTGATAATTCTTTTCCATTTTGCCCTGGGATACGTGAGGCAGAATCAAGGTTAGTGACCCTTAGCTTGTTGTTGTCCCACCGTTTTCTGTGATGTGCATCTTTTTGAACAGGTTCTATAGTTCTTTTGCCATAACGTAATAAAGAGATTGCATCACTTTTTTGAATAGCCTTGTCATACCCTTTTCCTCACAGCACATTCTTCCAGTGTTAGTCTTGCTACACTGATGGTCGTATTTGTATTTGTAATAGAGTTTATACAGTAGTGCAAGGAAATGCAGTAGGAGTTGTATCTGAACATCACTAGCAGTAGTTTGTCACTGAATCCAACTGTTCCTCAAAGTCAAGCAACGGGAAAGTTGACAAGTAGGCAGATAGTCATCCAAATTCTTACGTGTAGCAAACCCTCATCCTTTGTCATCTGATCAGTCATGCAGCTTCCAGGTATGAGTCCCATCTGTCCACAGTTGTTTGAGGGGGTATTGTTGAGTTTTTCCAGAGTAATCTTCAGTATTACCTTGCATACTAGACAATAGACATAATTTCACTAGTTTAAATTTTACAGCTTCTTTCATATAGGGTATCACATATAGCATTAGTTTGAATCCAGTACTTTTCCAAGTGTAGGCAAAACCTTTTGGTGGCAAAGCTATGCATTAGTCTATCAAGGGCTGCTCCTTAAAAAAAGAAAAGAAAAAAAATTCAATAATCTGACTTTTTTTCAATTTCATCTTGTCTTTTTCCCAGATAAAATACGGTGTAAATAATTCTGAAGAATCAAGGTCTATCTAAATTTTTGTGGTATTGTTTTGGCTTTTAATATGAGAGGTAGCAGTAACCTTAGCAAGGTACTCTTTTGCAATGTCTATTGTTTCTAAAAACTTGAAATTAATAATATATTACCTACAGCAAAATGCAATCCTGAACTATTAATAAATTGACATCACCAGCACATAGTCATAGTCATAGTCATAGTCATAGTCATAGTCATAGTCTCTCCCTCTTCTCTGCCCAGCAATGGTCCTTCTGCATTTCTTCACCTTTGAACTTTATAGATGTTTTCAGTATCCTCTGGAAATACTTTTTTCACTGTGTCGATACCTATTATTGGCAGTATTCATCATGCTTCTTGTGCTCTGTTATAACCATCTATCAAATAGCATTATTATTAAGAGCACAGTTTATCTACCATAACTTTTTTGAAGGTACTTGTTGCCTCCCCGGCTGTGTGACTTTCTGTAATGTCCTTGTCATCTAGAGGTCCCAGTAACATTTTTGTGATATTTTTTGCATTACTAACAATAATTAAGTTTTTTCTAATGCTAGGAAGTAAGTGACTGTTCTGATCACGATTTAAAAAAAAAAAAAAAAAAAAAAAAAAAAAGAAGTCTGCATTTTCACAGACGTGAAAAGTGTTCAGGCAAATTTGTTTTTGCAATATTGATTGCGTATGCTAAAGGTCATCCTAAAAAATTATCCAATTTCATATTTTTCACTAATTTCCAAACATTTCAGAGATTCATAGCTCTTGAAGAGAATAAACCATCCTCTTAAAAACAAATTCAGACATGTTTTTGCACAGTATTAAGACATTCTGAAAATACCTGTAGCAACAATATTTGGGGCTCTAAACTCAAAAAAGCGGAGAAAGTATTTACAATGAAAAAGAATAAATTTGTGGTAACTATTAGGAGGAAAAATAAACTTCAGATAGTCTGCTGTCTCTCCTAATGTCAGTGGCAGCACCTTATTAAAAGAAAGCAGAGATTAATGTCTAGGACATTATCAAAATATTCTGATATATTGGCTAATTGGTAGGTTGTTATTAAAATCTTGCTAAATCTGCATGTAGGTAAGTAATAGGATATTCACTAGAGGGCCAGAAAATGAAGTTGGATGAGTGTGTGTATAAATGAAAGAAATATATATTGCTGTGTCTCTATGACTATAAATTTTAATTCTGCTTAATAATTTTTAAATACTCAGTTGCACAATACTTAAAAGAGCATACAGCAGTTCACTCGCCCTTGGTCCTGTTAAAGCCTGAGACTCCTGGTAGAGGTGTCAGTTCATGTAACTGCTGCTTGCCACAGGAGGAAAACACAACGTAGCCAGTATTTCTTTTATCACTGTAGTAATTGTATTATACTTATGTGTCACGGTTTCTAGAGAGGAAGTCTAAAGTTGTGCTGCAGATAGGTTAGTAGCTTTAGGAGGCTTGAGCTGTAAAGATCTTATACCTCATGTTCTTTTCCTCTTTAGCAAATGCTTCAAACCATCACAGGGCATGGATGGAGGTCCTATTCTAGTAAACCTGCACAAAACTTACATGTAGGCAAACCTGGAGCTGGCTTTAGCTTTGGTAAGTAGTACAGTTTTTGAAAGAAATGTAACAATAACGGGCAAATTGCAGAATTAAAAAGAAATAATATCCTATACTGTAGTTCACCATGATTTTAAAATGAAGGTGTTTGTTCTAAATATATTTCTAGTAAAAAAATAATTTGAAAAATAAAGTAGCTTTATCCTCAACTGAGGCAAGGCAGATATGTGTGTAGTGTTCTTAAGATTTTCTTCTTTTTTTAACTCATGTCTATGATAAGTTTTTTTTTTATTGCCAAAGTGTCTTAGCTTTGAATACTTACCTCATATTGCTGTTTTCAATGTTACAGTACCTAAATGTAGTTCATAGTTGAACTTGGTTGTCAAGAAATGTAAAAAAAGAAATTTATCTTCATCTTGGCATATTATATATAATATATACGTACAAGCAAATTTAGAGGATCAGAGCTAGATGTTTGAAGTTGAAGAGTCAGGATCTTTGGGTAACCTCTGTCTTGTTATGCTTTTAATTAGCACAGCATTCTTCTTATTTCTTTTGGTAATACATTTTATGTTACACAGTCCTCTCTGCTTCATTTTCAGTATTTTGTGGATAATTTCATCAGACATAAGTAAGTGCATGTAGGGGTTGATGAGAGAACAATGGAGGTTTTCTCCAGGAGGAAGAGGAAGCTGAACTTTTTTGCTTCCTGGAGAGCCCCAAATAGTGGTGGTTTGGGTTGTCCTGGAAGGATGCTCGTCTTCTTTTTTATCGTAGTCGTGACAATTGGCAAAATAAAAGACAGCAGAGGATTTATGATCTTGTTCTCTTCCTTTTTTAAAATAGAACTTACTGATGAACAGAAAGAGTTTCAAGCTACTGCTCGTAAATTTGCTGTGGAGGAAATTATTCCTGTTGCTGCACAATATGACAAAACTGGAGAGGTAAATTCTATCACAGTGTAAGGGAAAAATTGGGAAGAAACAGACTTTTATCTTAACCTGCATAAAATTTAAAGTTTTGGTTGTGATGAATCAGAAGGTGATTTTTCCATGTCTGTTTCAGTATCCTGTTCCACTTATAAAGCGAGCTTGGGAGCTTGGTCTTATGAATTCACACATACCGGAAAGCTGTGGTAAGTAAACATTCTTTTTAATCTGTAAAATGAAACAATGAAAAGACATTAGATGAGATTCTTATGTGTAATTATGCATTCTGTACTGTCGCATAAATAGTCGGTACTTGAATAATCTAAATTTAATCAGTAGGCAGGTTGACACATGCAAGTGTGGTACTAGGTGTGGGTGTAATCAGGAGACAAATTAGGCAGATTATGGTTTAGTAATTTATGACCAGGTTTTTCTACTGTGATTACAGCTGCTTAATGTTCCCCTGGTGCAGTGTCAGGTGATTAGGCAGAGAAATTAGAAGGTCATGTTTTGTTCTAGTCTCTGACACAGGCTGGAGCAATTTAAGAGTTCATCCCAGAAGGACAGTTTTTCAGTTTAGATAAAGTGCAGTACAGCAGAGTCCTGACTCCTAAGATGTATGAGTGATACAGACAAACATGATATGCTAGAGAAGGGTTTTAGTGAAAGGAACTCATGCCTCATAAAATCATTGAAGTTCTCTGAAGTAGCTAATAAATGTGCGAACAGGGAATAGAGAATGCCTGAACTTCCAAAATAAGTTTTAAAAATCATCAGGTTTCATACTGGCAAAATTAGCAGCACAGCCTTGCTAGGTCTTGTGCTATTTGGGATGTCTATAAATAAACTGAGAAGGGTGTCAATACAAAGGTGATAGAGTTTGCTGATAATACTAAGTTATTCAGCATAGAAAAGATGATCTGGTTCAGAGAGCTGCAGGAAAAGGTCACAGAAGAAAGTGAGAGTTAAAATGGCAATGTGATTCCAAAAAGAAAAAGTGATGCACATGTGAAGGGAAAGAATCAATCTGAACTTCACAGAGGAAAGCTATGCTGTGCACTAGATAGTGCCTCTCAGAAAAGACATCTTTGGATCCTGTGAACACGAGCATAATGCTCAGAAGTGGTCAAAACTGTAAAAGCTAAGGTCAAGAGGGACTCTTACGGGAATGAATGAAAAAGCAGAAGGCATAATTATGCTGCCTCCTGAATCCAAATTGCACTTGCCTCTTTAACTCATTATATAGTCAGATGCTTCCATCTCAAGAGAGTATTGGGGAAATGGAGAACATTTCTAAACGGATGACAAAGAATATAGAAGTTTTATCTTCTGTGTGAGATGTAAATTCTATAGGAGAAATGACTAAAATGTCAGTGTCATGGGAGAGTGTGAAAAGGGATTGATGGTTCACTGTCCCTTTCAATATAATTAGAAGGCATCAAATTATGTCAGCAGATGCTAGATTCAAAACAAGTGAAAGGAGATGGTTCTGCATGCCGTGTGGAGTTAATTTGCAACTTATTGCCCCTGTAGGATATAGGTGCTAAAATTTGACATAGGTTCAAAAAGACACTGGATAAATTCATGTAACAGATGTTACATGATGTTTGGCATAACAAAGATACCAAAGAGAATTATTTCTTTGACCGAGGAAGTCACCTTAAAGTTCAGGAAAATATTTTTGAGGTAGTGGTTATTGTACTTGTATGTAGTGTTGACCAGTTTCCCATAGTGTTGGCTTCTGTCAGACACAGATTACTGCGTTGGTTGTCTACTAATACGGACACTTTTTTGTTCCCAAATGCTTTTGGCTCAGGGGCCCTTTCTCTGCTTCCTAGGAACTCTTAATTCTTCAATGTACAGTAGTAAAAAAATGTGAGTGGTATGTTCTATGCCACTTTGTGCAAGTTCTCCTACATTAATCAAACAATAACTCTGGACACATGATAAGTAATTTTCAAATCACCTGTTACTCTTCTGATGAAGATTTATTTTAAAAGCTTGCATGAGAATGCCTAACCAAACACAGTACACAATCAAATGTATGTGGAATAATAAATTTTTGTTAATTATGTTACGTAAATCTTTAATATTAATACATTATAATTTAAATCCCCTTGAGTAACTTAAATACTTCAACCGTAGGTGGCCTTGGCCTCGGCAGTTTTGAAGCGTGCCTTATTACAGAAGAGTTAGCTTATGGATGTACAGGGGTTCAAACCGCCATTGAAGCAAACTCTCTAGGGGTGAGTTCTGTCTTTTCTTAAATCCCTTAAACTATAATCTCTGCCCTTGAAAGAGCCGGATTAATGGTCTAAATATTTTTTTTCAGCAAATGCCAGTTATCATTGCAGGAAATGAGCATCAGCAGAAAAAATACTTAGGAAGAATGACAGAAGAACCAATGATGTGTGTAAGTATAACTGCTATACTGCAGAATGTTTCTAAACCACATTAATTGTATTACTCCTTTTTTTATTTTTCCTCCTTTTTTTGTGTGTTTTTTTTTCCCCTGAACACTTACATGTACTCACAACTTAGCCCTGTTTGATTTATATGTAAACAGTGACATTTACTGAAAGTTAGTGAATACCTAATGAGATACAGCCAGTAAGTAAACAGAAGATATTATTCCCATCCTAAGTCACTTACCAAAAATTAATAGTTTTTATTTCCCTTTTGAGAAGGGTTGTAGATGTTTAAGAAAAATACAAGGTTTATGTAAGGAGACCCTCAACTTGGATGGGAATGACAGTCTATATTTGTGATCTCAAATATTACATAAACAGTACTTGTTACACAGAAAGAAGTAAGGATTTGTGTGCAATGTATGTAAATTTACAACTAAGCCTCCTAAACTGAAGGACTCAGTGCTCCTATTTTCAGACTTTAAAGATCCTCAGCTTTCACATCAGAATTTTTGAATCCTGAGGAAGTAGTAACTTAAGGGTTACAGAATGTTTCTGTTTGATAAAAAGCCAATTTAATATATTACTATGGATTTATAAATAAAATTAACCCTTACTTGACCAGCTGTTTGCAGGGGGGAGGGGGCTGTGTGTAGGGTTGTTTTGGGGTTTTATTGGGGAGTTTTGTTTATTTGGTGTTTGGATATTACTATGCAGTTGACTTAAACCTTCAACAACTAGTTTGATGCACATAATCTGCATTAATTTGTAGTTGATTAAAGATAGAACTTCTTTTATTTTTTTGCATTTTAATTTCTTTTAGGCTTACTGTGTAACAGAGCCTGGAGCGGGCTCTGATGTGGCTGGTATAAAAACAAAGGCTGAGAAGAAAGGAGATGAATATGTTATTAATGGTCAGAAGATGTGGATCACAAATGGGGGGAAAGCAAACTGGTATGTTAACTGGTGTCATAGTTCTCTGCTGTTCTGTAGCGGTTTTACCCCAACCCTCCAACCTCAGTTAAATTCTTTAAAGACCTATCTTTCAGACACAAAGCTGAACGTTCTCTGTGTTTCAGCAGACTACATTTTAATCTCTGCCCAGTTTATGAGGATAGCTGTCAGGATAGCGTATACAAATGCAGTCTTGAGTGCTATGCAAAGCTTGAAAAGAAAAATGAGTGATGACATTATGATTCCACAGTCAATAATACCCTCTTGAATCTTTCGGCTATCAAAATTAAATGTGATTCTACTAGAAACACCTCTTACTCCTAGTGAAGCTAGAAATACTGTTAGATTGTAGTGTTACTTTTTATTTTCTGAAAAGAAGACATTTTCCATCTGTCAAAGATTGCAGATATTGTCTGGAGTGTGCTTTTATAATGTAAACCTCTTAAAGCGTGTCTTACATCACACTGATTCACAACACAGAAATTTCCCTGAATTCAAGTGGAAGAAACATTCTATGCTTACCCAAAAACTGAATTTTCTAGTTATTTTCTTGTTGCAGGCAGACCTACCAAAGACAAACTGTAAGATTTCTTTGGCCTTACTGAATACCATAGAAGTGATTTAGAGCTGTTTTCTTTTTAAGATAAATACTTATTTACAACTTACACTTAGAAAAATAAAATCAAGATCTTTGAAATCAGGTTATAATTTTTGCATCCAAGAAAGTATGTTCTAAGCATTAACTTTTATGTACATGCTATGAATAGGTTTCTTTTGTACTATTTAGGAAGCTGTTAACATCATAAAGACTTAGAATACATGGAAAAGGCAGGGTATATTTGCATGTTGATCTGAGTATCTTTATGAAATCTTGAATCTTTGAAACTTCTACTCTCTTGCTCCCTCTCATTTTATTTTCAGGATGGGCAAGAAAGAAAGGTTGTTAACTCAGAGACAGAATTTATTATATGGTAGAAATGCACACAAAAATGTTTAAAGTGCTAGATAAATATATCTTGTTAACTGTGAAGATAAACTGCATCCATCTGCTTTGTTTTACACTAGGTATTTTTTGCTAGCACGTACGAATCCAGATCCAAAAGCTCCTGCAAGCAAAGCCTTTACTGGATTCATTGTGGAAGCAGATAGCCCAGGGATCCAAATTGGAAGAAAGGTGAAGACTGTATTTCTTGTTTGACAAGCCAGGAATTGTTGTTCAGTTCTAAATCAATAATCAAACAAATGTATCACTAAAGAAAAAAGACTTACACAACTGAACAGTTTCATATGCTTATGTACAACCACCTTTTCATTTTCACAACACAGAGGAACAATTCATAAAACATAATTTTAAAGCTGTTAATTCAGAAAAGGAATTATTCAGAATGGTCTAAAGTAAGACGACTACTTTGAACATCTGCAGAGAGTCTTTGAGAAAGACTGTATTGGCAGGTGCAAATAAATGAGAAGTAGTATGCCTTGAAAAAGTAAGAAGCAAGATGAACAATTTTGACAAATTATACACATAGCGAGTTTTCATTTTAGCAAGTGCTGGTCAGAGAAAAGGCCTTAGAGATACTGATGCTAGTCCTCTCTTTACAAAAAAGTACTATTTTTAATAGTAGGTAAACTGAATGTTGAACATTAGGCAAGAAATCCAAAAACTTGAAGTGCTCATTTATTTATTTATTCACTTGTAGTATACCTGTACTTCCTGAATATTAGATTCTTTTCTTTTTCCACTTGCATCTCAAAGATAGTTGAACTAGAAGAACACAAGAAGACTGATTACAGTGACAGAACTCATTTCATATAAGGAGAAAGTAAGCTGCCCAGCTTAGACAAGTTAAGGGCATGCTGGTCTGCAAATACAAAACTAGTATTTGTCTTGCATGTGGTAATTTTTAGATTAGGTGTTTTGGGTAAGAAAAACTATGCTTTGAGTCAACAAAAGAATGAAAACATAATGTACCTTTGAATAATCCAAATTAGTAGCACATCTGTAAATTTCCCACTTCAGGAAATGAATATGGGTCAACGCTGCTCAGATACAAGAGGCATTGTCTTTGAAGATGTGAGAGTCCCAAAAGAAAATGTATTGATAGCTGAAGGAGCTGGCTTTAAAATCGCAATGGGAGCTTTTGATAAGACCAGACCACCCGTAAGTATCAGAAAAAAATAGATTATAAAATATAGCAGCAATTTCTGATTTTTTATTCTGGCCTGTATTAAATTTAGGTAGCAGCTGGTGCTGTTGGATTAGCAAAAAGAGCCCTTGATGAAGCTACTAGATACGCTTTGGAGAGAAAAACCTTTGGGAAACCAATTGTTGAAGTAAGTGTGGGGGCAAACAATATAATAAAAGCTTATGTTTTCACACCAGATGTACTGCTACTGATTTTTCAAGGTTATTCCTTGATAATTATATTTTCTTAGTTTTTATATTGTACCTCTGCCTTTTTGTGGTTTCCAAGTATATAGGTTGCACCATAAGTAAACTTAGCTATGTGGTAACTTCAAGAATTTTTGGTAATTTATCAATGATAGTAGGAAAAGCAGAAAGAAAACTTTGCCCCAAAGCTCAGAACTTACATACCAACTGGGCATATTTAAGTTCTTCAGTGCTAATAAAGAGGGATTTTCAGGAAAGAAGAAAACATCTGAGCTTTGTGAAACAAGATAAATAGTATTAACATCAATAGAATACATTGCTATCATGCTGCTTACCAGTTTTGAAAAAATATGAATAAACAACAAGATAAATACCAATAAAGAGGAAAGAACAACTTCAACTTTTGTTTCATGAGTATTTAATCCCTATGACTAAATGGATTTGGAAATCGAAAACTTAAAGAGTATGAATCAACATGCATATATGAGAGCATGATACATGTTCTGCATAACTTCTCTTGTACAACTTACTGAGTTTTTTGAAAAAAATCAATGTATTAAAGAGATTTTATCTTTCTTGCATGTCGTAGAATTTTAAGCATGCAATATTAACCTAGTTTATTTCATCATAGCACCAAGCAGTGTCTTTCTTGCTTGCTGAAATGGCAATGAAAGTTGAACTCGCTAGGATGGCTTACCAGAGAGCTGCGTGGGAAGTTGATGCCGGTCGCAGGAATACCTACTATGCTTCCATTGCGAAGGCATTTGCTGGTGACATTGCAAACCAAGTAGCTGCAGATGCAGTACAGATTTTTGGAGGAAATGGATTTAATACTGAATATCCTGTAGAAAAACTAATGAGAGATGCTAAAATCTACCAGGTAAGTAAAAGAGAATGTGCTAATGCATAGATTTTATATAGAATAAAGTAATGGCTACATACTTCAAATCATGATGTAATTATGTGATATTAAAAAATGTGATATTAAAAAAAAAATTTAGAATGAAAGCAGTAATCCTTCCGTTTAAAGAAACAGTGATTCATACCAGGAAATTCCTTCAAATCAGGAAATTTCTTCTATAATAAAATCATTGCACTTGACGAAAACTGAAACCACATAAGAGAAATAAATTATATTGTATGGGTTTTGGGTTTTTTTCCCTCTAATGTGGTAACTTGTTGCCATTCTTGGATTCTCAATTTTGAAGTCTCTGAACTCTTGGGAAAAAAATCTTGATCAAAATACCAATGCTTGCTTTGGTATTCTGTAAGTAGAGGTGGTTTACATATCATACCGTTCTTGAAAATCTTCAGAGATGCGAAACTTTTGACCATCTGTCTGTATCCTGGGTTGATGTCTGCTTATGGTTCAGCTGTCTTCTTAGCCTGAACACTAAAGCAGTTTCTTACCCCAACGACTTATGAGGGAAGAGGTGTTTTTTGTTTGGTTGGGGTTTTTGGTTTACTTTTGCATTAAACTTTCTGTTTGAAACTTTGGTATTATAAGCTGCGTAGACTGCTGTGGCTGATGTAT
Organism: Vidua macroura; assembly: GCF_024509145.1. NCBI lineage: Eukaryota > Metazoa > Chordata > Aves > Passeriformes > Viduidae > Vidua > Vidua macroura. The sequence goes on from NC_071579.1 coordinate 33,020,993, forward strand.
CAACAGTATTGAGTATCGTGGTGTTGTAGTTTAAACCCAGCTGGCAACTAAGTTGCCAGACAAGGGAGCTGCTCACTGCCTTCTCCTCCCTGCTCCTGAGGGATGGTGGAGAGAATTGGGGAAAAAAAGTAAATCTCATGCATTGAGAATAATTGAAATAAATTTAATAAGTTTAATAATTGAAATAAAGTAAATTATAATAATAAAAGAGAGAGGCAGATAGGAATAGAACCCAGGAAGAACAAGTGATGCACAATAAAGTTGTTCACCACCTGGTGACCAGTGCCCACCCCATCCACCCACAGCAATCAGCACCCTCCTGGTGACCTCTCCCTAAGTTTATATACTGGGCGTGACTCTCTATGGCATGATATGCTCCTTTGGCCATTCCAGGTTAGCACTCCTGGCCATGCTCCCTTCCAGCTTTTTGTGCACCTCCTCACTGGCAGATCACAGGAAACTGAAAGTCCTGGATTTGCAGTAAGCACTACAGAGCAAGAACTGAAACATGAACGTGTTATCAACACTGTTCTCACAAAACACAGCACTGGACCAGCTACTAGAAAACTATTAACCCTATCCTAGCTTGCACCATGACATGTAAAATGTGTTGTCTCTACGAAGTGTGACACAATGTAGAGTGATTATCCATTTTTTTAACAAGACCCTTTTGTACTCATGTTTAGCCCATAGTTCACTGTAATCCCCAGGTTTTTTTTTTACTGCAGTGTTACTGCCAAGAAATTATTCCATGTCATGTTGTAATTAGTATATTGGCATATACTATGCTGCAGTTCTTCATTCAGAAAGAATATTTTACTTGCATTCAGGAAAACCAGTAATCTTTATTGACATCTAACACTAATAGTGACTAGATAAAACATACCAAAGTAGATGGTATCAAGAAATGCACACAGACCCTGACCTCTAATGATTGTTAGCTGTAACAGCTGTCAATCCAAGATTCTAGGCAGTTAATATTTTGTCTTACAGCTGACTTCAAAATGCAAACTATTATTGCCACTAGCCAAGAATTTATTTTTCTTTAAGGAAATTTATTAAGAATTTATTTTTATTTAAGGAAAGACAACTGCTATGCTGGAATCTAAAGGTCCCTATAACTAACTTCACTTCTGTGAGTGAGGAAAGGAATGACTAATTGAAATTTATGACTGGGATTTTTTTCCTGATTTTTTAGAGAATGATGGTGTGAGGGTTGAAACTCAGATTGATTGAGATTGATTTAACAAAATCCCAGTATAACTTAGTTTTTTCATTACAGTGATCCAAATGCATGGCTAAGTAGGCTTGTTTTTCTAATTAATCAGATTTAGTATTAAATTTTTTATGACTGTCAGTTCCATTTCATCCCCAAAAGAATTCAGGAAAGGTTTTGTCTTGCAATTATTTTGTCCATGTCTATTGATTGTATCTTACACTTCACTGTGCTTTGCTGTATTATTGCTCAATTCCAGATGGTATGTACTTTTGCCCATATGTTGCATGCAGAAAAACTTGATTTTTCAAATTATCTTTCATATGTTTGATCTTTTTTGTTATTACACAATCCTTTTATTGTGTTTACTGATAACATTTTTACATGTCCTTACTGTGCCCTAGTTTTGTCCGGCTACAAATCCTGGCTACTTTTGTAGAAACTCTTAGGTTTGGAAACTCTTAGATTTGGAAAACTTCCTTTCTTTAATTGTCAGAGAGTCTTGAAACTATTTCCATCAGCTTACAAACCAAAACCTTTCCTGTAATTACTTAGTAAGATTGTGAGTTGTGATGTCTTTACACTTGATTTCCATGGCTGTGTTCATCAGCAAGTGCAAATTTTAGTGCAATAGGAGCAGTTTGGTAGATTGCAGGAACAGCTGCCGAGACCCTGACAGCTACGCTCTAAGCAGTTTGAGCAGTCTGAGTTCATAGCAAGCCTGTTTGTTCCCTTGGAATTTATGTCCCTGATAGGCATCCAACTGTTAGGGTCCAGGTGCAGGCTTGTACCATTATGATTGTCCTAGGGATTGGTGAATGCTTAGTATAGAGAGAAAGCAGAGCTTCCATTTCAGTTGGTTTCAGAAGGCACCTAGTACTCACAAAACGCAGTCTTCTCTGTGGACTGGATCAACATGGGGTAAGCAGCAGCAGCAGAGAATTCACCTTGGGAATCAACAGCTTGTTCTGAACCAGAACACTAACGTGAACACAGGTTATATATATATATTCTTGTTTTTAAAATGCTCTTTAAGGTTCCTGGAAAGATTATTCCTATAAGTGAATTTGCATGATTTTCAGCAATTTGCCAAACCAAGTTCTGGCAGAAGTGTGAGCTGAAACATTAAAACCTCTCGACTGTGTTGCCTCAGCCGTTGCATTACATTGCAGTATGCCTGTGGAGCATACGTCCTCCTTTGGCATTAGAACTTTATAGGTGCTTTTTTGTCTATTTTTGACTTTGCTGCCAGCAAAAAAAACAGAACAGAGGGATGATGCAGGCTGTTTCTTGAAGAAAATTCAAGAATAAAGAAAACCACAAACAAAACTGTGCAGGAGAGAGTACTAGTTAACAAGAAGCAATGGAAATAAATGGATCAAAGACAACATATGGTATGACCTTGAAAGGCTAATTAAAGAAAACACTTAAGGACAAGTCATCTCTTCCCTTCTACCTGTGATTTCAGATCCTGCTTTAAAAAATCTAAATAATGTATTTTCTTCCTCAAATAAGAGGGATGTTGTCACCTGTTTTCATGAGAGCCCTACTGACTTTAGATAGGAGCACCTGAGAGAACAAGACTTTCTCAGTATCTTCTATGAGTTACATTTAATTTATCCCACTGTAATTACTCCAGCACACTGGAATTTTCTCTGGTTTTTTCTGTCTTCCTGCGCATCCTAATCCACACTGGATTAGTGCCATGGAGGTTTACAAATATATACCTGTTAAAACCTTTTTAAAAATCACCCAGTAACATTATTGCAATTCTCCTTTTCAGATTTATGAGGGAACTGCTCAGATTCAAAGGATGATCATAGCTCGTGAACATGTTGGCAAATTTAAGGCTTAAAGAAATATATAAAGTGTGTCTGGCACTGCTGTAGTGTTCTGTGTTCTTATGGAAGAAGATTTTAGTGTGTTTCTCAATAGAATTAAAAAGGGATGAAAAAAAAATCCTTCAAAATATTTTTATTCCGTTCATTATTAAGCACTGATTCTCTTCTCAGTATAAAATAAGATAATCAGAGTGTAATTTTTGACAGTCAATGCTGCATTTCAATAAAATATTTTTAAGAGAAGTGTGGTTGGTTTGTATTAATTTTGCTTGTCATATCACTTACACTGGACAACTAACCCAAAATACAATTTCTGAAGTAGGTTAATAGCTGTATTTCAGTTTCCCTATGCTCTTGCCCCAAGCAGCTGAACAGCCATTCCAGCTGAGCAGCAGGAAGGCCTGCATTGCTATTGTCTACGTGCATCTGTGCTGGGGATTTATATACTAGTCAGCAGTATCAGTATCAGCTTGAGAGAGTCTGGCCTTTACACTCTGAAGCATGTACATATTAAATGAGGATGAATCACTTCAAGTGAGAATGACTTAACAATGACTTACAATGTGTTTTTTATTTAAAATCCAGTATATTTAAACACAGAATCAGAGAGTATGCCAAGTTGGGAGGGACCCACAAGGACCATCAAGTTCAATTCCTGGCCCTGCACAAAAATCCCACTCTATGCCCAAGAGCATGGTCCAAATGCTGCTTGAGCTCTGGCAGCCTTGGATCTCATGACCTGGCGAGCTTGTTCAGTGCCTGACCATCCTCTGGGGGAAAAACCTTGCTGTAATACCAAACCTAAACCTCCTGACTCAGCTCCAGCCATTCCTTCAGGTTCTGTCACTGAGCACCAGAGAGATGAAATCAGTGTCTGTCCCTCTTCCCCTCACAAGGAAGTTGTAGACTGTGATTAGTCTCCCCTCTGACTTGTTCAGGTTGAACAGACCAAGTGACCTCTGCCACTCCTCATGATTCCCCACAAGGCCCTTCACCATCTTCACTGCCATCCTTTGGATGCTCTCTAATAGCTTAATGTCTTTCTTGTATATATAAACCTATTATTCCTTTCCATCAATGTATACTTAACTATGCTTGCAGCAAAAACAGCCAAGAAGAAGGAATTAGGATTTTTTTTTTTTTTTTAACCTTGGATAGACCTTTCTTGGCAATGCTGGCAGAATGGACATTCCCTGGAGTTCTTAGACAAATTACTGGATATGTGAGGCTGTACTGCATCCAGTTCTAGGCTCCCCTGTTTAAGAAAAATGGGGACTTAAAGGAGGGAGTCTAGCACATGGCCACAAAAATATTAAGGGCCTGAAGCATCTGTCATGTGAGAAGAGGCTAACTTTTTAGCCTGAACAAGAGAAAACTCAGATAATTTTATCTATGTGCATTAATACCTGATGGGATGTAATAAAGAGGGAGCCAGCCTCATAGTACCCATTGACAAGACAAGAGGCAATGGGGACAAATTAAAATACATGACATTCCACTGGAACAGAATTTATTTTTTTTTACTGTGAGGGATGTTCTATGCTGGCAGAGGTGGTGGAGTCTCCATTTGACTCTCAAAACTCAACAGGTAGTGGTCTTGAACAACCTGCTCTAGCTAAACCTACTTGGTGTAGGTGGGTTGTGCTCCATGATTTCAAGAGGTATCTTCAAATCTCAATAATTCTATTAAGTAATTTCCAATTTCACTCCAAAATGTCCTTGCCTCTGTCTGGTCTCTTTCATGTCTCATCTGAATTTACTGGATGGTACTACTGCTGTCATCAGGTATAAACTCTGCCTGCAATCCTTACTCGGGTAAGCTACCTGGAAAATCAGTTCTTTAAAGAAAGCATTTAGTCTCTATAAATTACTGACTTTCCTCCAGAAGAGTCATAATGCAACATCTTTGGTAAGTATTTGCCGTATGTAAGAAACAGACCTTATTTTTGACTGTCCCATGCAACACAGCATAATACTTAGTACTACTTCTTTGATGTTCCTGCCTGGTATAGTTTAGGGGGAACATGTGCCAGCATCAAGAGTTGGTAATCATGAACAGAATCACCCAAGACAATTTTAATGAAGAAGCAAGAGAGACGGTTTTGAGCAAAAGGACAGTTCTCTTTACCCATTTTACCTGCGACTAAATTCTTGTATTTGCTTTTTCATAGAGCTGAGGAAGGAACCGAAGTTATTTCCAAACGCTGTCCTGTTTGCTGTGATGCAAGAAAGTTCACAGCTGGAGTTAGTGTACTTTAAATGTACTACCTGTTTCAGAGCACACTTTATCTGCGGCAAGTCAGAAGGCCACAGCCGCTCCCCACGCCGAGGGGCACAGCGCAGGCCCGTGCGCGCAGCGCCGCTCTGCGCAGCCACCGGCGGGCGGGGCCCGAGCGAGGCCGGGCGGGTACAGCGAGGCACCGCCGGCCACCGCCTTCCGCTTGGCCCCTTCGCGTCTTCCTGTGCGTGCGGAGGACATGGTGGGTGGAGGGCTCCGTGCTGCGGCTCGTCTCGCCTGCGGGAACTTGTTTTCTAGCGCGCGGCTGTACCTGCCTTGGAGGGACGCGGGTCGCGCTGGGTCCGCTCGGGGGCCGGGGCGGCGCTCGCCTCTCCGGCGGCCCCGGCAGCGCGCGGGCTGGGCCGGGCCTCGCGGAGCCGTGGGGACGCCGGGCGGCACGGCCGGGCTCGGGGAAGGGCTCCGCCGTCCGGCACTTCAGGTTATTCTTGGCGAGTTGGTGTTATTTCTTAGCTTTATTGCAAGGTTTGGTTCGTAGCCTTTCCTGGGGAAGGGTTTAGCCAGGCTGAACAGTGATGGCGTGAGATGCGCGACCTGACGTAGGCTCAGAATAGCTAGAGAGATGTTTTTTCCCAGAGTCACAGTCACCGGTGTTGGCTACTTTATACCAAGTTGCTAAAACGTTTTGACCTGACATTGCAACTGACTTGTTGGTGCTTTTTACAGGGGACACCGCAAAAGGATGTTATAATAAAACCCGATGCCCCAAGCACATTACTTTCAGAAAAACATGCAGACTATATAGCTTCATATGGAACAAAGAAAGATGATTATGTACGTATCAGTTTGTTACAGTACAGCTGTGGTTTTGTTAACAGTAATAACCTTTATTTATTGGCTCAGATTTAAGGGTTAGATGCAAGTTAACAAGCTAATTGTTTTTCACCCTGCAATCCAAAGTATAAAATAAAGGTGCCCTTGTTAATGTCTCTAGGTCTGTGATGAGTTTTGGCATGTATTATCTGACTATAATTTTGAAGATTATCATTTTAGCTCTATAATTACTCTGAGACCTGAGAAACAAGCTACTAGCTTCTTCATCCACTAGAATGCACAAGTAGAGTTGCATTTGCATGTTACTCTTTTGGTGGGACAACTTACAGCAGTTTTACAGTCATAAGTGGTTGGATGTAGTCCACACCAATGGGATTCCACTTCCAGCAGGTAAAAATTGTCAATAACTGCTTATGTGAAGAAAAGTTGTGGTTACCTTTACTGTTCAGAAAAGCATGCCAAGCACTGTTACTTTCAATTGTAGTGCATGTAAAAAATAATGTTTATGTATTGCAGGTGATGTAATCAATGTAAGAGAATTCAATAAAAAATTTCACTCCCTAGTGCGACTTAAAATTATGAGAGTTTTGGCCCTGGGAAATAGACTTGTTATTTTTTGAGACTAGTTGGGGTGGCAATTTGAGGGCTTCTTTGAATGTCAGGATAGTAAGTGATCTGAAGTGAATTGGTGCACAACTACTTGTTTGTGGCTAAGTTGACATTGAACTTGACGGTTTGAACTAGAAAAATACAGGGAGGAAGGGAGTGTAGTACGTGTTGGTATCTACATGTGCATTTCCCCATATCTATGAGTATGTGTATACACATGTACATGATGTACAGAGTATCTCTGAGTGGCTGGTGTGTAGTTACTAAATGGTTGGAAAATGATTGACTAACTAGAAGCTAAGATATTTGTGAAAGTTAACTAACATATTTTCATTGTGCTATATTGATGGTGTGCTTCTCTGATCAAGAACTAAAACAATGCACTGTTTAGGAATACTGCATGTCGGAATATTTGAGGATGAGTGGTGTGTATTGGGGACTGACAGCAATGGATCTCATGGGGCAGCTGCACCGAATGAACAAAGAAGAAATTCTATCATTCATCAAATCATGTCAACATGAGTGTGGTGGAATAAGTGCCAGCATAGGTCATGATCCTCATCTTCTGTATACCCTCAGTGCTGTCCAGGTAAAAGTGGAAGGGTAATTTTAGAAGAAAGTGTTTGTGATTAAGTTTTTATGATTGCAGATTTATGAACCAGTTACTGTTGGAAGCCCATGACAAAAATTATTTCAGTATCTTAATTAAAAGAAAAAATCTAATGGACAAAACTGTAGGATTCAGCTGTATCACTTTCTAAAAATTGTCATATTTGGGAATGTTTTACTTTTAATGGTCAATTAATGGTTACTGCATTGTTGCCAGTTTTGTAAGTTATCTTGGAATACTCTTTAGCTACAAGTTTTACCGGAGCATTTTATAGATAATTTTTGATTTCATAAATTCTTCTTAGTGCACATTGAGGTGACAGATACGTATCACCAGAACAAGAGCAAAAAATTTTTTTTTTATATGAGTTTTTTGGGGGTGTATAATTTAAAAACTGTATTAGTCTGTTGAGCATTTAATTTGTTTGGTGCATATGCTCCCCCGATAAGAAGTAATTCTCAATCTTATTTTTTCACTGCAGCTATCTCCATTATAGACTTATTTTCTCACTATTGCTCATGCCTTTATTTTGTTATGTTTTTTTGTTCTGCTGATATAAACCATTGTGTGAAAAAGTACCAAAAAGGCCCAAACACTTCTGAACAATTAGCTTGATTGCTTGCAGTGTGCGTCTCTCATTCAATCTTATGGATGAAGTATTTTAATGACATTACAAAAAATAATACAGCATTCTTTTCTAGGCAGAAACTATGCTGGATTTAAGATAATGGGTTTGAACCCCTTAGATAGGACAGGATGCTCTAAGGTTGATTGTTATTGCCACTTTAGCACTAGAATTACTCTGAATACTGTGAGAACCAGGACACTGAAGTTTTTCCAGGCTGTGATGTCTGAACTTTTCCGAACTGTCCAATCCAGCTCCTTTCACAAATTCCAGTTCAGTATAAGGGGGGTATAATTTGAGGTTGTTACCTTACAAATTAGATATGTTAGTTCTTAAATATATACTTGATATTACTAGGAGATATTTTCATTTTAACTAAATTGAGCTGTAGCTGTCCAAACTGAAAAAGTGTTCAGAAATGCCGATGTAAAATTTTTGTGGTAGACTTAACCAGCATATCTTAATGAGTATGCGTGGTCTTAGTGAACAAACACTGTTTAGTCCTGTCTACATATCTGGGATGTTTAGAGGGTCATGTCATATGTTCTTGTCATTACAGTTAATAGTAATTTGTTCAGATTTGCATTTAGGGTGCATGTTGTGATTATATATTTTCTGTTGGAGTTGTATGTTCTTTTTTTTTTTTTTTTTTAATTTTCCATAAGACTTATATTTTATTTGACTTCAATTTTATTTAACAATTGAAAGATTCCAGTTAGCTAGATTTAAAGTCAATAGTGTGCAGTGTTTTTCAGGATTGTTACTGTAACATTGCTTAGTTTCAGCTGGGGTTTTTTTCCATTTTGTGATATATAATAAATTCTTACTTACTCTCTTACTGATTATGCAAGGTGTGAGTAAAAACATTAAGTCAGATAGGGCTCCGAAACAGTATTGTTGTTTTCACATGACATTGTGTCATACAAATTTGCTGGTTTAAATCAGCGGTGGTTTGGAAAATTGTATTCCCTACCTTTATTTTTCTTCCAGAATATATTCACTGCACAGCTGGTATATAATCATATTGTTCATACTTTTTCTTAAATTATTGCATTTTTGGTTCTATTAGTTATATTTAAAATTTTAATGTAAACAAAAATCTAATAATTTGAAATGAGTAATTGTTGACAAGTTTGCACTGTAAGTGGAGTTAGTAACCAGCAGCTTAGCATACATATATCCAAGTAGTTGCAGTGCAAAACTACAAATTGGTACATCTAAGGTGTCATTGTCCCATTACAATATTAACCATAATCAAATCTCTGTTCTACATATTGCTAACATAAAATAAATAAACCTGGTTATGCTTTTGAAAGAAGACCTCAACACTGGAAAGTAACAAAGCATGAAACAGTTCCATTTGAATTGTTTGTATCTCCCTTTGAGAATGTCCTAAAGGTTTTAGACAAAAATAATCTACAGTGCAGAGATTAACTACTAAAGTGAAAAAAACCCTTTATTTTAATAAGCCTTACCAAATAGCATTCAGAATTAATTAAGTCTTTTATAAATCCATTATTTCTTTTTGTTAAGAAATTTTCAAAATTTTTGTTCCACTTTGATTGTTACTGTGTCCTTTTTCCCCCCCCAGATTCTTACCTTATATGATAGTCTCCATGTAGTTGATGTAAATAAAATTGTTGAATATATACAGAGCTTGCAGAAAGAAGATGGATCATTTGCTGGAGACGAATGGGGTAATTTTTAGATCTCTTAAATATAGTGTCTAGGTTGACTTGTGTAAGTCCGTAAACTTAAGTTCCCTTGGATGTTTTTTTTTGCATATGTATTATATGTGAACACTTTTATTTTCTGAGTCATGAAAAAGAAGGGTTTGTGAAGGACAGAATTAATTTCATTCCTTTCATAAATATTCTCAACTTCAGTTCCATTCTTGTATTAAGAATAAAGTGTCTTGAAGAAAACTTTTGGGCATTTTTAACTTAACAGTACTTTGAAATACTAGAGACACTGTTTCATAAGGAGCATTTTATACTTGCTATTTGATAGTAGTTAGTAATGACCTATATCCATGTCAAATGTGAAAGGATTTTTCATAATGTGGGAGTGAGAAAGACTGGGTTTGTACTCATGAACTTCTCTTAATACTGATTTTGTTTCTGCATATAAATTCTTTATGAACAAACACAGGATTTTTAAGCTGTGGCATAAATATTTAGTCACTCTAAAAGTATTTATCACCATGGGAGACCTAAATTTTAAGAAAATCTATTGCATATCACTCTTGTTCAGGTAAAATTCAGCAACTGAGATCTTAGCAGTGTATGTATGCTACTGTAAAGGTAGATGATGTGCTGTGTGCTAAATTGGTTCATAGTTTGCTGCGCCCTTTTTCTTGAAGTATTCCGAGAGGTGCAGCTGAGGGAGTGTGATCCCTGATGTAGGTCAGAGCAGCAGATGTTTGCTTTATGTGTTTCAGCTTGTGAATTTCTTATGAACAGAAGTCTTGCAAAAGTTCTACCAAGAAACAGAATGTTTGGAGCTCAGTTATATTTTAAATTGTGACTTCAAGTATTAATTGCCTGGAGTTGGTGCTACAAGAGTTATATTGGACTTGACAAGCAATTAATCTGTTATAGTTGTAGGGGCTTTGGTTTTTCTTCCAGGTACAAATATGCCAGAGAAGCCTTGTAACTTTAATTAGATTTGCCCTAAAACAAGAAATGGCTTCTACTTCTGGCTGGATTTAAGGCAGAGCAAGAGTTGTCTGATTATTTTTGCATTATTTCCATTGCTCTGCAATTATCTGTAGAGCACTACAGATAAACTCTAAAATTAAACAGTTGTTTGTGAACTACCACTATCTGAATTGATTTGGATATATAGCTGTCCAGCTCTAAATGAGTTGTCGACTTTTATGAATAGTAAAACATACAGATGACTTAAATGATAACGTATATTTTCTAAATTACTGGGGAAATAATTGGTAAGCTGGAAAATTAAATTGTTTGGGAGGATTTTTTTTAGCTGATTTTTGGTTTTTGATGCAGAACCTAGGATTTTAACATTTTATTCCATATTTTCAGTAATGATTTAAATGTATGTTTGTTGAAAAAATAATCTGCTTTCATTCTTTGTCCCCCACATTATAGGAGAAATCGATACAAGGTTCTCTTTCTGTGCTGCAGCAACTCTTGCACTTCTGGTAAGTCCTAAACCATCACTTGCACAAGCAGAGAATCGATTGGTACTGCTCTTTGGTACTGCTGAAGTTTCTGCAGAAGATCAGCTTGGTAGAGTATCAAGTGCATTAGTTATCTTCTGACTTGCAGGGAAAGCTGGATGCCATTGATGTGGAAAAAGCAGTAGAATTCGTTTTGTCCTGTATGAACTTTGATGGAGGATTTGGTTGTAGACCAGGTTCTGAATCACATGCAGGACAGGTGAGTTTCTCTTAATATGGAAATACTTTAAATTAGCAAGCATCACATACTGCCTATAAATGTTTCTTTACAACATGTATCAGTGATGACAATGGATGTACCTCTTGTTTCCCAAATGCCTGATTCTAGTACCTTAGTTAAAATAAATGAACAGATGCATAACCTAATCTGGGAAGGCGAGTCGAGACTTGAAAGTTTAGGTGGGAAAAAAGCTTTTAGGGCTGTATTTGAGTCTTCACATAGTGATTTTGTAATTGCTAGCATGAGGATTTTTAGAGAATTTGAAATGGATATCAATGGAGACGGTGAACAAGATTTATCACTGTTTCTGAAACAGGTCATAATGAGACGTAAAGGTCAATTGTATAGTCTGAGATTTATCAGCCAATAAACCCAAATAAAAACAAGATATGAATCCTGTCAAGAATTACTTAATTTTTTGAGGAAAGTCAGTTTTTAGATGGCATACCTAAGCTAGTAATGGGAATATTTATCAGCTAGAATCACTAGTCTTACACACTGTTATTGGTGACAGTGAATTCTGAGAAAAGCTCAGTAAAACGTACTTGAGAAGAAAATGCAGTAGTATAATTAGAAAAAACTAGGAGATCTCCTGAGTAATGTAATCTAAATAACTTCTTTCATCAGAAAATTTACATAACGGAAATAATTTTAAATTTAAATTTACCTTTCCTATTTTTTTTTTCTTTTCATGGAAAAGTTTAGTGCACTTAACCTGAATGTGTGAAAAAAATCAACTTTTAATGCTGTTGCAGTTACCTGTTTATTTTGCATAATTATGGTGAGTAATGCCATAGCTAGGATTCACCTCATCACATGAAAATATTAGAGGCATTTTGTTGACAAGTGTTGGGTTTCCTGCCCCTTCTTTGTTTAAAATCAAGAAAAAATGTTAAATCTGTTACATGTACTTACCTTATAGTTTTAATGTACAGTAGCATTGCCCATATAGTCTAAGTGGCTGGACCATGTTATAGTGTTCAAGGAAGTTAGTTCAATAGCTGAACCCACTCTGTTTGCAGCTGGCATTTCCTGTGAGGATTCAATCTGTTGTGCTTACTCACATACTCCTTAAAAAGCTCTCTCTTTCACCTCCATGGAAGTTCAGTAGTTGTCTGGGATTGTTGGCAAACCTGACGTCCTTTTATGACTGGGTGACCTGCCTAATAGATGAGAGAAAGGCAGTGGATATGTCTACCCAGACTTGAGTAAAGCTTTTGGCGTGCTTTCCCACAGAATTCTCCTGGAGAGGCTGCAGCCCATATCTTGGACAGGTGCAGTCTTGGCTGCATGGCTGGACCCAGAGAGTAGTGGGGAATGATGTTAAATCCAGTTGGTGAAGGGTCAGAAGTGGGATTCTCCAGGGCTCAGTTTTGGGGTCAGTCCTATTTGATATCCTCATCGGTGGTCTGGACAAAGGAATCAAGTGCATGCTCAGTAAGGTCACAGGAAGGACCAGTTTGTGTGGAAGTTTTGATTCATGGGCAGAAGGCTCTGCCAAGGCTAGATCCATGGGCCAAGACCAGCTGTGTGACGTCCAACAAGGCCAAGTGCCGGGTCCTGCACTTGTGTCACAACAACCCTGTGGAATGCTCCAGGTTTGGGAAGAGTGGGTGGAAAGCTGCCCAGCAGGAAAGGACCTAGATGACAGGAGCTGAATATCAGCCCAGGTGTGCACAGGTGGGCAAGAAGGCCATTGGCACCAGCCACGGGGTGGTCACTGGACCAGGGCAGTTGCTGTCCCTTGGGCTGGCGCTGCTGGGGCACCTCCAGTCCTGAGGGCAGTTTTGGGCCCATCACTTCCATAAGGACATTATGGTGCTGGAGTATGTCTAGAGGAGGGTGATAGAGGTGGGGAAGGGTGTGGAACATAAGGCCTGTGAGGAGCAGCTGAGGGTACTGGAGTGTTTAGTCCTGACAAAAGAAGGTTCAGGAGAGACCGCCTGAAAGGAGGTTGTGGCAAGGTGGAGGTCGGTCTCTTCTCCCAGTCAGTTAGTAACAGGACAAGTGAAAATGACCTCAAGTTGCACTGCAGGAGATTCAGGTTGCATATTTGGAAGAATTTCTTCACTGAAGGAGTGGTTAAGCACTGGAACAGACTCCCTAGGAAAGTGGTGGAGTCTCCATCTCTGGAAGTGTTCAAAAAACGTGTAGATGTGGCACTTCCTGATATAGTGTAGTGTTATTTGGTGGTATTCAGTTAAAGGTTGGACTTGATGATTTTAGAGGCCTTTTCCAGCCTTAATGATTCTATGATTCTTGGCTTTTTGTGCTTCACTGCTTTCTTAGTGATCGCATGAAATGTGACCAAAGTATGCTGTTGCACCATAAATGTTATCTCCCCGGCAAAAACTATTAATTTTAAAATTAACATTCAAAGGGGATTAAATTAAAATTAATAAAATTATTGTATTAATTAATTAATTAAGGGGATTAATAATATTAAAAGGGGTTTAATCAATGCAGATATATTACATGGCACTTTGAAAGTAAGCGTGACATGACCAAACACATAGGGAATTGCCAAGATAGTTAATGATCCAAGTTAGCCTGTTTCTGTTAGGGAATTAATTTTTTGTTTACTGTTTGCAAGTGTTAGGATAAAAGGCGGGTACAGGAACAAACCATAGACTGGATGCAAAATTTTTATAAAGGCCATATCCAGCCTGCAGAAGTCAGTTTGACTACTCTGGCTTGAGAGTCTGTGTTTTTAAAATAAAATTGTATGGCTCTCTCAGATCTCCTGGGATCACTTTCCAAACCTTGCAGTAGTGTCTTATATTAGTGAAATATTACCAATTGTGCTACTGGAACTTTTTAACAAAAAGAACTATAACAATAACATGGTTTTATGAAGGAAAAGTCTTTGAAACTAAAAGTTGAAATGTGTGTGAGCTTATTTTGTATTGTTTACATGACTGTATTTCTGCTTTGAGTTCTTCCTGCATTTAGTCTGCTAAACTATATTTAGTTATTAAATACACAAAAAATTTATGTCTGTAATTTTAGATCTATTGTTGCACAGGATTTCTGGCTATAACAGACCAGTTGCATCAAGTAAATGTTGACTTGCTGGGTTGGTGGCTTTGTGAACGTCAGTTACCTTCTGGGGGTCTCAACGGACGACCAGAGAAGGTATCGTGTGGCTTCTTTTCTTTGTTCAAATCTCAACAGAGATTCTGAAGCTGAACTACTGAAAAATGTCATGACTTCTATAAAACATATAGTAAACTTTTCAAAGAAGTCAGGCCTTATCCTGATTCTTTTGTTACTAACACCTGTCATGCAGTCCTTACCTATGCTTCGTTTGAGTCCTCAGTATAGCAAAGTATACATACTGAAGGATGTCTTGCTGACCACTTGAACCATTATCCTGTTAAACTGGGTCTTTAGTATTTTCTTACTTGGGGAATGATCTTTTCTATAGGATTTGTATAAAAATTACTGTTCTACTGGATGTAAATCCCGAGTGTCATAGTGTTCCACATCACACTAGAGATTTGTGTAACCTAGAAAAATCTCTGGCAAATAGATAATCAACCAACAGATTCCCCTGCTTCCCCCCTTGCCCCCAAAATACAAATAGTTGATATGAACAACTTTGTATTTCCTCTTGAAAGAAGTGCTGTGGTTTTTCAGCCTCTCTCACAGAAGGTGAAGTCTTTAAAAATCACATCCTTGTGGTCTTGTTTCTTGAAGAAGTTTGAAAAAGATACTTTCCCTTCCTGAAAACAGAAGTCCTCTGAAAAGAGATGCTATCAAGAATTTTTTTTACTCCAAAGACACTCTTTAAGTGTTGTGTCTCCACAAGAGTATTATGATAGCGCACCTGATAACGTGCAGAATTACCAGTAAAACTTGCAACATTATGTTTAAAACCCGAGCAAATATTTAATCTGCCTCTCTGCTTGCCAGTTACCTGATGTATGTTATTCGTGGTGGGTGCTAGCTTCTTTGAAGATGATTGGTAGGATACAGTGGATTGACAGAGAGAAACTGCGCTGCTTTATTTTGGCATGCCAGGATGAGGAGACTGGAGGATTTGCTGACAGACCGGGAGATATGGTAAGTGATATTTTTTCTAAATAAAATACACATGAGAATTTTAACTGGAGATTTCAACTTTTGTGTGAGTGTAACTCAACTCATGGTCCAGGTGGGTTTTGCAGAGGCTGCAGTTTACTCTGAAGGAAGAACAGGGTAGAATTGCCATTGAAGGCGTACTTGGGGAGCGCATTCCTTACAACGCACATGTATCCCCCAGTGAAGTCAGTTGCCATTCCTTACAAAATCTGGTTTGGTTCCCCATAACACTCGCAATGCAAACCATTTCTCACAAGACTGGCCGCACAAGACCATTTGGAAGATCTGTGTAAAAACACTCTGTTTCGTGGTGGGTTTTCCGGTGCGTGTATGGGTTCTTTGGGTTTATTATTTTGTTTTGTGAAATGATCTGCAAGCTAAAGTCTGGTGTAGGTTAAATGGTCTTCAACTCTCTTGTTGTTTTGTCTGATCTAATTAAATTATGAGTTTTTATTAAGAATCCCTATACACTAACTTTCATTCTTTGCTAGCCCAGCCACTGAATAAATCTTGTAGCTGACATTTGTCTAGCTGAGGGAGGAAGAAGCTTTTGAGATAACATTGTCAAGAGGCTGGTGCTATGGATTTTGCTTGTTGAGAGAGCAGTTACGATTTAGCTGGTCTGTTCTCTTTGGTTTCAAGTGGGAGTAATTGATACTGTCCTAGTGAAATGGCAGATAAAGTTTTTATCTTTCAAGAGTGCTGGACAGATAAAATAAAAAGTATTGTGAGACTTCATTCCTGTTAACACTTGGCTTATTTGTTAATGGTCTGTAAAGGTATTAGCTGTTTTTATTGCAGCTGCCCATGTCTGCTCCCTTCTCTGCAAATGCATTAAAAAATAAAGTAACTTTCTATTTTTTTTGCAAGCAGTTAGTTTATTCCCAGTTGGGGGAGAAATCTCCGATCTGTCATTTGGAAAGTGTTTTTGTGTTCTTAAAATAGGAAGAGTTCTGTATTTCTAAGGAGCTTATAGGAAGACCTTTTCCCTTTTCAGAATTCTTGAAGAAAAGCCCAGAACTTGAAGTCTAAATGTTTTTCTAGCTTTGAGTAATTAAATATTTGTATCTTCTTGGAAGAGCAGCTCTGAAGAGCCTTTTCTCTATATCTAAGGAGAGCACCTTTGGGACAGCTTTTCTATGTTACATTAGCAGTTATTTAATATTATTTTTAGTTGTCTTTGATTGCTGAAGTGTAGAAAATTCTACTCCTGAGGAAATGTTGACTTCCAGGTTCTTGCTTTATTCCTGCAGAAACTCAGTCCTAACAGACCTTGTTGTTTTAGGGTATTTTGTGTTTGGGTTGTTTTTTCATTTGTTGTTTTTGTAGGGGGAGAGGGGGGTGATGGTCGTGTGGTTTTAGGAGTAGAGGTTTCGGGGGTTTTTGTTTTTATTTATAGTTCTGGGATGTTTTCTGGCATAATAGGTTGCTGCTTCTCTCTCAAGGTTTTACAGCACATTTCTGTATTTGGAAATCAATAAAGAGCATTATGATGTTTCTGAAGAGCAAATGGGGAAGTGGTACCTGTAGATGATCCAGTTTACTTTTAAAATCTTAATTATCTTTGCTTCTACCACCCTGTGATATTGCATGCTAATAAAGAAATGTGAGTGCTTTCTAACTCAGAGTTGAAAATCGTCTTAGCAGCAGATAATTGACAAGCATGCCTGAGTAAATCATAGTATTGTAAATGCCTGCTATGGAAATTTCTTGCCTGTCAACACATGTTAACACAAATGAAAGTTTATTCAGTTGTATTGTCTTCCCCAGAGAAGCCATGGAGATTTTCATTTCTCTTGCTGGCAAATGAAAATTTCATTCCATAAAAGTGAAAAACCAATTGACTTTCGGAAACAGACACAAGCTTTCTTTTTTCTTCCAGGTGGATCCATTTCATACCTTATTTGGTATTGCTGGACTATCTTTATTAGGAGAAGAACAAATTAAGGCCGTCAATCCTGTCTTTTGTATGCCAGAAGATGTCCTTCAGAGAATAAACGTACAGCCTGAGCTTGTAAGCTAAGCCTCGTAAGAGACAAAAGCTTTGTATGACCAGTTGCTTTGGTTTTACTGATTTATAATATCATCTGTGAAACTGTCAGCATATTCTTCTTTCAGATGTGTTTACATTATGGAAGTAAAGCAGTAGCTTTGCTGTGGACTTTGTCACTTCATAAATTGTTTCAGAACAGGCTGATTCTCATAATCTGAGTGTAACATGTTATTTGGTTGTATTCTAAGATGTGTAGAAACATTTAAATTCTGTATCTAAATCTATGGGCCTTGGCTTGGTTTTTTTTTTTTTTTAATGTAAGATTCAAATCAGAGCTTGACGGTGTGAATGCTTAACTTTTCTATTCCTGTAATATCAACCATGCTAGTACTGGTCTTCATACAGGCCTCTTTTGATGGTGGATCATGCAAAGCACTTAAAAAAAAAATAAACCCAAACCAAACAAACCAATAAAATCCTATCTAAGCCATGCACTTAATACCACACAGGTATTTAATTATTCCTGTTCACATTTGCCATCACTTTTCTATACTGAGAAACAGCTGCTTCTTCTCACAATAATTGATACCAGTAATACCATAATTATGGTTCTTTTAAATATACAGATGTCTTCATGTATTGATGAGTCCCTTAGACAAAATTCTACTGATACTTGAGATACAGCATACCTTGAGTATGTATAGTGAAACTTGCTAACATTAAACGTTCTAGAGAAGGTCTCTGTTGGATGGCGACTTGTGATTGAACATAGAGTTGATTCTAAATCTGTTGCTGGGTTGAAATCCTGCTTTTGTAGCTTTTAAGACACTAATTGTCAACACTTGATTTTGCTGTAATTGAAAATAAAACTAGCTGTGGAAAATACTTACTCTCTGAAGGGTAAAATCGTCTTTGTCTTCATAGAAGTGCTAAAATTGCCTCTTAATTTACATTCCACACATCCTAGCTGAGACTGAATGATATTCCACTTGTAATGTACAGTAAAAGGTAATTGGGAAGGGGAGGAAGTCTTTAATAATCTCTGTACTTACATTTAAGTAAGGCCTAAAGTTGTTTAACCTGTACTTCACTCAGCAGAGATAGCCACCCAAGATTTGGCCTGCACATTTTTCATACTAGCAGAACTATATATTGATGTGTAGTCATTTAAAATAAAAACCCAAACTCACTGAGTAGAATATATTGGCTTAGGCTACAATATTGGGAATTAATTTGATAATAGTAAAGACAATTCTACCCATGACCTGTTTTTGAACCAACTTCAGTCACAGTAACAAAAATGCCTTTTAGCACTTTTTAGCACTTCAGAAGCAAAGGCTTTATCTTGAGTGCAGCAAATCAGCCCAAAGTCCAGTTTGGCTGGAGAGAGTGCCTTAGTCATGGCAGTCAAGTGAATGGTTGAGTTTTTTCTGTTCTTAAGGGTGTGTTATTATATTATTCTTGTAGTTCTGCAGTAAAAGAGTGCCTCAAGCAGGAGAGGGCTATAAAGCTATACATTTCGTAACACCTCAAAGGATCAAGAACCAGCCTTAAAATGGTATATTCCGTCTCCCAAGTTTCATATCCCCCCTCACACCTCCACCACCATCCTGAAAAGTGTAGTCTCTTCCTGCTTCTGGCAACTCTGAAATCCCACATCACTGTTGCACCACAACTACAGACGTTGAATCAACTCTTACCAAAATGTTGATCCTTAAATTATCAGAAATCTGACAGGCTACGCTCTGTCTGGAGTAGCCTTGCCAGCATCTCCTGATTCCAAATTCCAGGTCAAGAAAGGCCTCTTTCATCATCCCAAGTCACAGAAGGGAGGTGATGGAGGACAGCACAGTAGGCAGCCTGCCCTCCGTCTGGGTATGAGGAAGGCAGGGCTGGGAACTGTCAGCAACATCCCACCAGGTCTGGCTCATGGTGCCACCCTGAGGGTTTCCCCTACCTTTGCGCAGCCCCAGCTGCTGCAGCTCGCTTAACAGAGACTCGCTGTCTATACTGTGCTTGGCTGCACTGGAGAGGATGAAGCCGAGGACAGCAATGGTTGCCTTCACATCCCGTGACTGCAGATGGGAGGGAGGGTGAGCTCTGTCACCTTGGGAAGGCATCCGCAGACTCACTGCTGCCCATCTCTGGAGCACGGCTCCATCGGGGGATCACGGTAAGGACAGCAGTGCTCACCTAACTTTGCACCTGAGGTCAACTTCAGGATCTTGTCATACTGTGGGAGAGCAGAGCTTCACAGTAAACACCAGCTAACACGCTCACTACCAGTGTTAACACTAACAATTTTTACCTAAATATTAATACTAATAACACTTACTATGCATATTATTACTACTAGTAGAGGCCAGTAGCATTCTTAGCTGAGGCTTGCATGAAGAACACAAAATTAATTAATATTGCTGATTATGCTATTGTAGTGTTGAAATACTTGGCCTTCACTGCGATAGCCCCACACTTACTTCAATGGCCTCCCCCAGTAGGCCCCACAGCACCTGGATGCAGATCAGCTTCAGCTTCACTGATGTGATAAACAGAGTTCACTCTTCAGAATGTTTTAAAGTTTAATAAAAGATAAAAGGACAAAATAATCCAGAACTGGGGTGCTTTTGGCACATGGCCAAAGAGCACAGAGGTAGCTTAAAATCATGTTCACTATATACGGTTACATTGCTGGGGTTACATGCATATTTATTAGCTTATGCATTATTCAGATATTCCTTTGAGTTTTTGATCTTCCAGGAAATCTCTGTTTGGTTTTAACTTCTGACTTGTCTGCAGAACATTCTGTAAATTAGGTCTACATATTTTATTTCCTCCTGTAGTTTTATCCTGTTGTTTCACACTCCCTGATAGTGCCGATAGAGTCAATAAATCCTTCCTGCATGCTTATGGTCTGTTTTTGTCACTGTTATCTTATCACTTGGAAAGGCCACTCCACAGATATAATAAACAGAGTAATTGCTCCCAAGCCCTGCCAATCCCGGCCCGCCTTTCTCCGCCCTGTCCAATCACAGCTGTCCTTTTAATCCGGGCGTGGTTCCTCCCAGTTCAGCCCGCTCAGTCGCGGCCCAGCTCCTCAGGCTGGCCCCACTCCCCCGAGCGTCTGAGGCACCGCTCCCGCCGCCGCCGCTTTGGGAGCCGGCGGAGCCCTATCCCTGCTGCCGCAGCCTCGGCAAGCGCCGTTGGAGCCAGGAAGGGCGGGCGGGAGCTTCCCGTTCAGGTCCCGGCCGGGATTTCTCCCAGGGAAACAGACTGACGGCGGGGACCGGGCGGACCCGGCCCCTGCAATGGCGGCGGCGGCAGCGGGGTTTGAGGGGACCGCGGGGTGGTCGCGGAGCCGAGCGCAGCGGGAATGGGCGGACTCGGATTGGTGGGGCCGGCGCTGCCTCGGGTTGTGATTGGCTGGCTGGCCCGCCCCTGGGGCATAAATAGCGTGCGTCGGAGGGGTGCTGGCGTCAGTTCGGCGGCGGGGCTGGAAGCGGTGGGAGTTGCGGATGCGTGTTCCGAGGAGCGCCGCTGCGCCACGACGGGGCCCCCGCGGCGGCCGATCTGAGGAGCGCCGGTGAGCTCGGACGCGAGTGCCGCGTCTGTGTGCGCCAATGTCTGGGGGCCGGCGGTGTCCAGTTCTTTCCACCGCGGCCTGCCCGGCTCGGGCGGCCAGAGGCTGGTGCGGGGCCTGGAGTGGCGCAGGGGGGAGCGGCTGCTGTTACTGGGGAGTAGCCCTTTCGCGGTTTGTGGATTCAAAGTAGCGTTCAGATCACCGGGAATAAAGCTGGCTGTTTGCAGTTTTTATTATTTTATTTTGCTTTTCTTTATAATAATAATAATTTTTTTTTCCTTACTGCATTATTTCATTGTTTTGCTCGTTTTATTAAATATATTTTGTTTGTTTTTATTTTCTTTATCTGATACGAGTTCAGTAGGGGTTGTGGGGCTGGGGTTGAATAACCGGTTGTGAGGTCACTGGAGAGCCAAAGTCCAGGGTGTGGAATAAGGACTTTTGAGTCAGGCCCAAAACAACATGGAGCACTGGAAATGCTGGGGCTGGAGCTGGATAAATGCTATGGGAGAAGGGCATGGAGCTGCAGTGCAGGGCCTACAGGAACTCCTGCCCCTAGGTACCAAGCAGAGGCTGAGGGTGTGGGTGCTCGGAGGGTTCCAGGGCCCATGCACCAGCCCAAGGGAATCTTTTGGGATGTGGGAGCAGGGGCCTGGTGGCTATTCCCAGCCCCTGGGGCTGCCTGGGGAGATGGGGCCTTTGGGCAGGTGCTGGGCTGAGACCCAGGGGAAAGGGAAAGGTAGAGGTTTGGCTTCAGGCCTCAACTGTCCCCAAAGTTGGGATCCCATTAGGGTGGCTGGGACAGCTCCAAGAGACATTGAAATGATGACAGTAACTGATTTCTGCCCTTATCAACAGCTCCAAGCTGCAGTGAGAAGCAGGAGCAGCTTTTAGCCGCAGGCAGTAGGAACATGAGGAGCTGGAGCTGAGGCAGCAGAGCTGGAGGAGACAGAAATGTGGTAGGGTTTGGGGTAAAAGCACTGTGGAGCTGGGACAGGGAATATGTACCTGGGATGTGAACTACATGGCTGGAGCTGAAATTGTACTAAGGGCTACTATAGGACGGATTGTCAGGTTGGGGCTGGAATCTGGCCTCAAGAGCTGAGCTGAAACCAAGATCATGACCTGAGAACCAAAAGCAGCAATATGTAGCACTGCTGGGAAGATATAGAGCAAGAAGTGAAATGGAAGAGCTGGCACTGAAATAAAGCTTGTGGGTCAAGAGCTGAAATCACTGGGGCTGGGAAAGGGGATTTGTAGGGCTGGAGCTGTAATCACTGCAGGGCTGGGAAAGGGACTGCACAGGGCATAGGAACCAAAGGGCTGACACGGAGACTGTGGGGTTGGTGCGCTGAAATCACTGTAGGCCTGTTACATCGATGCTGGGGCTGACTATTGGGACTGAAACTAGAACAGGATGTGTAGTGTGGAAATCCGGTCTCTATCAGTGCACCTGAAAAAGCCGGCGATGCAGTGATATTGCTGGGGTCTGTGATGGCACCTCTAGGGCTGGAGCCAAAATCCCTGTGGGGCTGGGAAATGGACTGTGGGGCTGGGATCGTGAGTGAAAATGGAAAAGAAACAATATTGCTGAGAACGGGGCTGTGGGCATCGAGGTCAAATGATGCAGAGTCTGGCATAGTGATTGGGCATAGTTGGGCGGGAGCTGAAATCACTGCGGGGCTGGGATATTGATGGTGGGATGGTCTTAGGGGCCCTCGGGTGGGAGCTGAACTGCTGCAGAGCCGGAGGCAAGACCAATATCCTGCCCTTTGAAGCTGGAGAAGCGTGCAGCTGGAGCTGGAAGAACAGAGGTGGCAGTGAAATAAAGCTTGAGAGTCAAGAGCTGGAATCACTGGGGCTGGGAAAGGGGATCTGTAGGGCTGGAGCTGTAATCTCTGCTGGGCTGGGAAAGGGACTGCACAGGGCATTGGAACCAAAGGGCTGACCTGGAGACTGTGGCTTTCATGCGGCGAAATCACTGTAGGCTTGTGACATTGATGTTGGGGCTGGCTGTTGTTACTAAAAATGGGACTTGATGAGGAGAGCAAAAAGGAGGTTCTAACATTGTGCCTGAAAACCCCACCGATGCCAGGATATTGCTGGGGTCCCTGATGGCCACTGTAGGGCTGGAGTCAAAATGACAATAGGGCTGGGAAATGGACTGTGGGGCTGGGATTGTGAGTGAAAATGGAATAGAAACTGCAGAGCTGAGAAGGGGGCTGTAGGCATTGAGGTGAAATGATGCAGAAGGTGGCATAGTGACTGGGGACTGTAGGGTGGGAGCTGAAATCACTGCGGGGCTGGGGTATTGATGGTGGGATGGTCTTAGGGACCGCCGGGCGGGAGCTGAACTGCTGCAGAGCTGGAGGCAAGACCAAGATCCTGCCCTTTGAAGCTGGAGAAGCATGCAGCTGGAGCTGGAAGAAGAGAGCTGGCAGAGAAATAAAGCTTGTGGGTCAAGAGCTGATATCACTGGGGCTGGGAAAGGGGATTTGTAGGGCTGGAGCTGTAATCTCTGCTGGGCTGGGAAAGGGAATGCACAGGGCATAGGAACCAAAGGGCTGACCTGGAGACTGTGGGGTTCATGTGCAAGGTGAAGAAACTGTTATGTCTCTTAGCCAAAATATTGGGTACCTCAGGGCATTAATTTCAGGAAGTAACACTTTAACATTTTTCTGTGTTTTGCCCTCATGACCGTGAACCCTGAAATCCTCTTGAGCTGTTCTCACCTAAAACTATCTTGTTTGTTTTACAAAATCAGTATTTTATTTCTTTATGCCAGCTCAGGGAGGCGATTTTATTCAACATCTCTCAGTGGGACTTTGAAGCTCCAATTTCACTTTTCTTACACAGTTTGAGAGACAATATTACTTATGTAATTTTTATTATGGGCATTTTTTTCTTTTTGAAGAACCAGAAAGACTCTTTGTGCATGTGTGTGCCCTTAATATTCATCCTCTCTCTAATACAGGACAGGAAGAAAAGTCTGCAGAACTTCCTGCCAATGGGGTGTAACTGCAAAGAACCAGGAGACAGAGATTTAGTCATGATGATTTACTGTATCTTGGAGAATCTGGTTGATTTCATTATACCAAAACCAGTATGAATAGAACACTGGACTCAGGAATCAGGACGGTCTTCTTGGGCTTAAAAAGCTTTAATGGCACTTCAAGACATGTATATCTGTCTGGGTTTATTTTTATTACCTTTCTTATTAATTTTTAAAAAATAAGCCCTGATCCATCGCTGCAACTGCTGTGATGTGCGACAAAAACCCATCTTCCCTCCGCTTGCAGCAGGTGAGAGATGGAACTAAACCCCAAAGGATTTTCTGCTCAGTGATTATACATGAGTTTTATTGGGAATTCTCTGTGAAATCTGATACATTGTTTTTGAATGTGGCCATGAGGGTAGTTGAGCGTTCCAGTTCAGATCTGCAAACATGCAGTGCCAGAGCAAGAACCTTTGAAATGTAAACCAGGATTTATTCAATTGAATCATGACTGTGTGCTGCGCCCAGGAGCTCCTCCTGGGCAGGTCCCAGGGTGCGTCTCGGTGGTCCACCCCCTCCCCTCACTCCTGTGGGGACAGAGACTCTCCTGGCTGGCTCTTGCCCCAAATGATTTGTGGAAAAAAAAGTCCACAACTTGTAAAAGTTGTAAAGCCGATACGATTTATTTCAGTGCTGGATGCATGTGGGATAGCTTCCCCAAAGGACACACACACCCCCAAAAATTCTGTGAAAAACGCCAATCACTTGGTTTTTAAAATTTTTAAAGTTTAATAATAATAAAATGGTTATAAAAATAGTAATACAATTAAGAGTAATAAAAATTTCGAGTTAGGACAATTACAGGACAATAAAAAGCAAAGAATTACGGACGTCCGGATGCTTTCGGGCACTTAAGCCACGACAAGCCTGCCTTGTGAACAAAGGAATAACCTTAAAAGCAATAGCCTGTTACATATTCATACATCCATACATGATGCATAAATTCCTTGCAAATTAAGAGCTTTTCTGGTTTTTGTCAGCTTCTTCTCCTTAATCCTGGTGGTTCCGTAAAGACGGAGAGAAGGTGGAAGAATGTTTGTCTTTTCCGATAAGGAGGCCGTAACTCTTTATGGGCCCCATCCCTGCCATCTCTGTGAAAAGAATTTCTTGATTATCTCATCTCTTTCTTGAGCTAGTTAAAAAGTATCTTACATAGCATAGTTTCTATTTTAACATTGTGTTATAACCTAAAAATACATTTAACACACTACTTGAGAGAATTAATACAGCATAATTTTCCAACATTACACATATAATATTCATTGTAACATTTGCGAAAAGCCAATCATAAAATATGCATTTTTCACAATCCCTCCTTTTATTCTTTATAAATCATTTGGCTTGAGCAATATTTCCACTTGCATTCTTTGGACTCTGTTCGTAATTAAATAAAACATGGGATTAAACAAGGAAGAAACATCAAAACAGTTGTAACACGTAAAAGGAAGAATCCTAATTTCTTCCACCATCCTATTCTCGATACATTACCACACCAGTTAGTTGTTAACATTGTTTTCCCATTTTTGGACTGATACCTGGGTTATAATTTTGTTTTTCTGATATCTTTTTTTTTTTTTTCCAGGATGACCTCCCCATTGTCATCTATTTTCTACAATCTGATATATTAAACTTTCCACAAATACCCACTTCTTTAGCCAATAAATAGTCTAAAGCCAACCTATTCTATACACTACAGTTTTTGTTTGGCTTTGCTGACTCGATATTAATTCTAATGCCTGAGCAGCTTTGTTTGTTATCATCTTTATAACTGCTTGGAGTCCTATAATACAATTCAGTATATAATTTGGGGTCAATACAAAGCAAGATTGCTGTGCTGGTTTCACCTTTTTGTTTAATAATTGCCTTTTTTCCAAATCTTGGACTGTATCTCTGAGCTCAAATGTAAAACAAATCCATCTCTCTCCTTTCGGACATTCAATGCCCCATCTATTACCACTTTTTCCTAAGTTCTTTGTAATCCATTTTGCCTGTAGGTACTTAATTTGGATGGGTTATAACAGTGGCTGTTGACATAGGTGTGTGTAACAAAAAAGGAACTTTGGTTTCTTCCCATGTAATACTTTCTGTAGCGTTTGTGACACGATCTTGCCGGTATCTCGAAAGGTAAAAGACAACAAATGAGAGATAGAAACAGGAATAACAGAGGTCTGGTATGGCTTATACCCCCACCTCCCCTGCCTATGGAGTTGCTTCCCATAGCAGGTATGTGTGATCTTCTCGGTGGTGAGTACAGTGGTCAATCAAGGCTTGCCCTCTGTTTCCCTTGTCACTCTTTTTTACTAATTTTTTTTTTTTTTTGGCAAGTCATTTTTGACACTCCTTAACTGTGGTTTCCCACTGTTCCTCAGGTATCTCTCAGTCAACAGGCACTAATAATTTCCATCCACAAAACAAAGTTATTACTTCAATTGTTTTGAGTTCTATCTGTATAGGGGATATATTCAGTACTCAATACCTCTTGCAATGAGAACATAGATTTTGTGAGCTCCAAATCATAATTTGAACATTTACTTATAACCCAGTTAGCGTGTCCAGTATTGGGATGAATCAAATAAAGTATACAGTATAGTACTAATGGTAATTTCCCTTCTTCCCTGTACAAGTCCCAGGCTAAGGCCAGAATATAAGAACTCTTTGATTAAAATAGTCCTGATCCTCCTGTTTGAAGTGGCACTGTTCCTCTCCCAAGGAGGTGTCGGAGGCATCTCAGGGCTTATTCACGCAGTTGTTAAAACCAATGATGTAAGCTTTGCCTTATTTCTCAGTTAGGTGTTATTCTTTGTACCTTCCTTGGATCATTTGGGTCTTCCCAAACCGTTACCACCCAGTCCCAGTTGAAAGTCAATTTGGTATCACCCGGTTTAGATGTGATAGTCCATTCCTCCAATTTCTTCACAAGTCCTTTGATTTTGCTGGCATGAATTCACCCTCTTCCTGTGGTTCAGATTGCTGCTTTAGTGGTACCTGGAAAGGACTTCTTAATAACACAGTGATAAAAGAAAGACAATACTGCGTTAACTTTGCCATTAGTTTTCTTCAAAACTTTCTGGGTCTAACTAAACCCTTTTTCTACAGCTGCCTCTTCTTTTTGTATCCAGCTGTGTTAATAGCTGCAGAGGCCAATTCTTCTTCCTGTGAGCTATAATTAGTTAAATAAAAACACCAGGCCAATTTTATCGTGAGATGTATCACATCTCTTGCTTTTTACTTTTTGGGTGACATTTAACTGTTTTAGCCTTACAGACCCATTCTGCAGAATAAAAGCCTCATCTTCTTAACAAAAAAAAAAAAAAAAAAAAAAAAAAAAAAAAAAAAAAAAAAACCACAAAAAAAAAAACCACAAAAAAACAGAAAGAAAAAATCTTGACAAAAAACCTACTTTGTGAGGTTTTGGAGTGCCAGCTATTTTTGCTTTAATCCTTATCTCTTCTTTTTCACAGCTTTGCATTTAACTCTGTTCTTGGCCTCTCCCCCTACCCTGTTGTCACTCTACCTAGTGGGGGAGAACTTACAGACAGCCATGGGCCTGGTGATTTTGGGGGCTTATTTCACTATCCCCTTTGCTCTCTCTTCCTCTCCCTTTCTCTCTCTTCACATTTCAACATCTACATTCCAACATCAGTCTACATTCTAACATCTTGGAGAGGTGAGTCTGCAAATCACCCCTTCCCCCTTTTTCAACTTCTTTACCAATTAAATTACTTTTATTATGTGCGTGCAATTCACAGCACCCTTCACTAAGGCTACTAGCTAGTCACAGCTGACATAGTGCCAAAACTAAAGACTTGCTTTGCTGTCACAATTTTTTCCATTCACAAGCTTGGAAAGGTTGCAGGAACAAAGTAAACAACAACTTAGTTCTAAAGTGACCCTGCCTGCACCAAAAAAATTTAAGGCAATGCTAGTTAGTACAATGCAATTTGCAACTAAGCCAAGGTTTGATTTGGGAAGGGCATCTGAGGACATAGAGCATGAGTTTTACAATTCTATAATTTGAAGAGGGAATGGACAAAATATGAATACAGTGGTTGGGACAGCAAATAAGGGATTTGTCTCTGCAATATTTTCTCTTTGACTGCTAGGAAGAGGCACTCTTGAATAACTCATTTAAGAAATAAAACTACAGCAAGCAGAGACCCCCCCCCTCTTTTTCATGTGTATGTGTCACACATCCACAGTGATGCTGAAAGTAACAAATTAGCAGCTTACATTAGAAGATACTGAAAACTTTTATTCATCTAGCCTTGTGGGTTCCTTTTTTTTTTTTTTTTTTTTTTTAATGTACCCACCTCCAATTCTGGGTCAAAAAATTAGCCCTATTTTTTTTTTTTTCAGAAGTGCTATGCATGTACAACTCTAGCTGTTGTTCTAGGTGCACTGCAAGTAGTCAGCGCTTCCAGAAGCACTAACAAACAAACAAAACAAAAGTAAGAAAGCAAAAAACACCTTTGGGTACATGAAAAAGGACTGGTTGGAAGGAAAAATGTTTCTCATTGACCTACTAATCAGCTAGTGTTACCTTTAGTTTAACTTTACACACTGAGAACCACTTGATTGAATAGCCTTGCCTCAACTCAAAATAAATTAAAACCAGGTTTTGCTATGCCACAGCTGTAAACTTGTTTTTCAGTCCTAGAGTACGGCAAGTTACGTATTTGAAGATGAAAAATCACAATGCAAATTGGAATAAATAGTTTAAACTACTTGTACACAGCAAAGGGAAAAGAATTAGCTGAATCAACAGCTCAGTGAAGACATCTGCTCCGTATGAAGCATCCTCCCCTCTTTCCTTCCCCAGCCCAAACTTCCTTGTTAATTTTTCTTTATCCTCTTGGCCTAATTTTAAAACTCTAGCTGTCATCTTCCCATCTTCTGGGATAACCCCTATTCCTAATTTCACTTGTAAATCTCGTCCTAATAAGTTGCTACCCTCCCCTGGGACTAATAAGAGATCCCTTATTTAAAATTTAGTTTCTCCCTCAATTGCCACATTTTTAATGACAGGAACTGTGAAACTCTCTTCTTTTGCTCCTGTTACTTTACAGTATTTTTGCTCACACTATAACTTTTTAGAATATTTAACAGACAGGTTCTTTCTGCCCCTGTATCTACCACAAATTCCAGTTCTTCTTCTTGGGGACCCACTTTTAAAGTCATCACAGGCTCCAGATGGTATTTGTCCCCTAAAAAATAGAGCCTCTGACATCCCTATTCTTCCTCTGTGCTCATCTCTTTGAAAATTTTCAAATCTTTTACCCTCTTTGGACAATCTTTCCTATAATGTCCTTCACTCTTACAATAAAAGCAGACACTCCTGGAATGCTCCTGAGACTTGGTTTGTATTGGGTGTTTATTCCTTCCTGTTCTCCTATCTCTACAACCGCCATATCTAGGAGTAGTGCCTGTGTGGTTTTTATTTTTTTTTTATTTTTTTTTTTTTTTTAAATTTTTTTTTGGTAATTGTTTTCTCACATGGTGACTGTCACAATCCTTGCTTTTAGTTTGGCGTTGGCTACAGACTTTCTGAGCCTCCTTTAATAAACCATCTAATGATTTATCATGCCAATCTTCAAGTTTTTCCAATTTTTCCTAATATCTGGCCAAGGACCAGTAATAAAGTTAATCCTTAACAAAGCTTTTCACACATCAGTCTCAGGATCTACTCTGGAACGTTGCCTTATATTTCTCCCACGTCTGTCCAACCATTCAGTTGGAGCCTCCTCTTTCCCCTGCTGTGCCTCAAAAGCCCCTTCAGCATTTTGCCCTCGAGATGCTGCCCACCCCCGCCCCCACATTCTCTTGATCATTAAATTCCTGACCCCGCTCAAGAGGCGCTTCCTCTAGAGAGAGTTTCCCTGAACAGCTGGAGTTGTGGTTATCGAGGGAACGGGACGCAGGGCAGGAGGGGGGTTTCGGGGAAGGATCCGCGCCGAGGCTTAGTCCTCTAAAGCGCAGGCGGGGCCCGCGGCCGGAACCGCCAAAGGGGGATCTTCTGGTGGTGACTGAGCCGCACACGGCCGATAGCGGCTGATTCGGTAGCTCCTGGCAGAGACAATGCAGGCTGTGCGGCCCCGGCAGCAGCGGCGGCGCCCAGCGCAGCCGGCACGGGCAGGGCAGCCGGGGATGGGACCGACGTGACTCCCCTGGCGCGGTCGATGGAGGACGACCTTAGAAGGACGGCGACACCAGACCACGCGGCAGGACAGACCCCGGCACGGCCGGCGGAGCGGTCGCGGGCCAGGCGGCCAGGACCGGGGCAAATTCACCGGCGGGGCCGGAGCCGGGATGGGGGCGGCGACCGGCGGTGCAGCCCCGAGCGGCGAGATCGGGGCCGGGACGGGTACCGGGACCGGCGGAGCAGCCGTGGGTGGTACGGGGGGGCCGAGTGGGAATGGAGGAGACAACGCTTGCAAAGGATCCCACTCTTTTTCTTTCCTCCCTTCCTCCTGTTCCCAGCCCTTTTTCTTCCCCCCCGCCCCCTTTTTCCTCTCTTGTGTTGTCTCTGATGGTGGTTTCTGATACTTTAAAGATTTTTATTCTCCCAAAATCTCCCGTCCAGCATATGGCATATTCTTTCTTCTGGATTGAACGGTTCTTTTCAATTTATAAACAAATTTTAGAGCCCAACAAATCTAAACTTCTACTTGGATACTTTGAAATGATTGGAGAGCTAACTCACGACCTCCTGATGTTTTTTTTCTCATCACCTTTTTATTTATCCTTTGGCAAGTTATATAACTTTCAGTCACTTGCCTTGCTACTCCAAAAAAATCCCAATGCATCCATAGCTGCTTCCTTGTGTGTTATATATTCCAGTGTTCTTTTTAGAGCATATAATTCACAAGTTTAATTTTACCAGTTTAAGGTTAATTTTCCTTTTTCAATGGTTTGCATGTGTTTCCTCATCAACTACTGCATATTCTATATCTCTCTTGGTACAGGGATTTGTATCTCTGTTAGCTAACATAACCCCCGCCAAGGGCTACCTTGAGGTATCTCGGCTGGTACCCTTGTACTCCCTTTTTTTTTTTTTTTTTTTTTTTTTTTTTTTTTTTTTTTACTGGTTTTCTTTCCCATTTTTCAAGATCTTGTCTTTCTCTCATGCCTCTATTTCCCACTTTGTCTTAACAACCTGAATATCACCTTCTTTCAACTACCCACGCAAAAATCCTTTCTCTCACAATACCATTCGACACAATATAACTCCCTCCAAGGAAATAAAGTAAAGCTCAAAATAAACAATCTACATTACATGTCTTCCACTCATTTCCATTTACTCACCTTTATTTTCCACTCACTTTCGCACACACATTCACACCCTCAGGCCTGCTCATTCACACTTCTACATTTCCCTTTATTGCACAGAGGAAGGAAACGTTAGCAAACCTCTTAGAGTTACACAAAGGGATTTCTGTTACCAGGGAATCGCGGATCGTGTAAGCCCCACCCTGACCCCTTCCACCTCCCCGAGGTTTGGCTATCCCTCTTCCCTAGAGATAGCCTCAGAGTCAGGGGTTCGGACCTCCTTACCTTGCCCGATCTGGACTCCCCACCCCCCCTCCCCCGGGAGAATGGGTTATACGACTACTTTACGCAGCCGCGGTGCTAAAAGGTCCTACGATACTGAGCCATCCTTGCTTTGGGGGCAGCCTCTCTGGGCTTCAGTACCGCTAGGCCTCTGGGAAGTGCCCTGAGTTTGGTTGCCTCTGGTACCAATTCACCTTTGAGGCTGGCTGCATGCGACTTACACTTGGTGCGAGTCACAGCTTCCCCCTCCCGCCCGGGGGAACAAGGCTAGGTTTGCGGGTTTTGCCTCAGCTCTCACCCGCGGGGACTTGTTGGTGCGGGACCCACCCTCGCGTACACAACAAGACAACAAGGTACCTTTCTCTGGCCAATCCCAGAGCTCTTGGATAGCCCTCAATCCAGCTGTGTTTTCCAACCCCAGATCCCCTTGGACATTATCCATCAGTCCAGCTGTGTTGTCCAACCCCAGATCCTCTTGGGCATATCCTCACTCTGGCGACCCTGGGTGCTCTTGGAATGTTAATTCCCTCAACCCAGCAGGTTTGAATCAACCCTGGATGCTCTTGGAATATTAATCCGTCAACCCAGCAGGTTTAATCCTGGATGGTTTTGGGCATTCTTATCTTAATTCTTATCTCAATCCAGCAGAATTTTTAGGGGCCCCTTCCACACATTTTACCTTTTATTTTTTCCCAATAGATTATGCCAAGAAAACCCTCTTTTTACCTTTTATTTTTTTTTTTTTTCCAATTAATTACCTTTTATCCCCCCCCCCCCCAAGGGGTCCCACTCTTTCCCTGAGACCCAGTCCCGGTTTCCCCGGGGGGGGGAGGGGGTGGAATTCTCTCACTCTTTTTATCACTCGCGTCGTCTCTTTACTGGCCGCTTTTCTCGCGAAAAAGACGGAAACGCAGCATGGGAGACTGCCGCTCTCGCTTAGCAGGTCTGGGGTAACCAGCCCGCCTCTCATTCACACACATTCATCGCCCCTTATCCGCCCCGTCCCAACAAATACTTACCTATCCTTTGTCCTTGGGTCTTTGTTCTTCGTGTACACTTTAGTCTTAGGGGCTAATTACCGCGGTTACAAAACTCATCACCCCAGTTTCCTTACATGAGTTTGCCAAAGGTGTTTGGCACTCCCGGGTCACTCAGAGTTCTCCTTGGCTGCAGGTTTGGTCTTTGAGTTATGGGGTGCTTCCTATTAACCCTTACCTCTTCACCTCAGCCCCCTACTACTGCTGTGTCCCCCCTCTCCACTCCTAGTCCCCTCTATTTTCCAGCCCGCCCATGCTCCATCCCTCACTCCACCCTTCACCCCTCCCCACCAGCTCCCTGCTCCATCCATTACTCCACCCACTGTTACTCCCCTGCAGCAGCTGGTGGGAGCTGAACACTTGGAGGACAGTGCAGCTCTCGCAGCAAGACAACACCCAAATAAAACAGGCAGGGACAACGTCTGCGGGCTGCAGGGTGTCACAAGGGGCGGCAGGCTGAGGGGAGGGGGCTGGAGGGTAACAAAGAGGACGGGGGCTGCTGAGAAGCAGAAGGGGGCTTTAGGAGCAACTGAGAGGCTCCAGGGTGTCACGGAGATCCTGAGAGGCTACTCTAGGGAACCTGAGGGTGACAAGAAGAGGCTGAGGGGGACCGGGTGCCTTGAGGGGCAAAATGGGGGCTGCTTGAGGGTGACAGGTGAACCAGCCTTCACACCACCCCTAACCTCACCCTAAAAACAACCTCTAACCAGGTGGAGAGTGCACGGTGGAGTTTAGAGGGCCAAGGGACAATGTTGGAGGGCTTGGGGTGACACACAGACATTGCAGACTGAGGGGCAAAGCGGGGGGCTTGACAGGTGGAGAGCCCACACTGAGTGTTAAGGGTACAAAGGACAGGATACAGGGTACCAGGTAGGGTTAGGCTACAGGTGCACCAGCCCTCACCCCAACTGTCAAACAGGACTCCTAGGACACCGGTTTTCCCCAGCTGCAGCACAAGGCAGCAACCCTAATGCTGCAACAGCCCCAGAACTCTCCCAGCAGCTGCAGGCAGTGACCCTAATAAAAAGGTACCAATGATGTTTGTGGGATAGAGAGTGACAGGTAGGGGTTGGGGGGCTGAGTAGTTTTCTAGGGTTTTTTTTCAGGGCTTTAAAAGGAGTTTTTTGCAGGAGTTCCTTAGGAATTCCCTGGGAATGTTTTGGATACTTTTAGGGCTTTTTGAAGACTTTTAAAATATATTGTTAGGGTATTTTTAAGGGCTTTCTTAGTACTTAATGGAATTTTTAGGGGATTTTTGGGTGTTCTTGGGGCTTTTTTAGGACTATTGAGGGTATGTTGAGGACTTTTTTAGGGCTAGGGTATTTTTAGGAGTTTTGAGGGAATTTTTAGGTTTTTTTAGGGTTTTATCAGGGCATTTTAAGGATTTTGAGGTATTTTTAGAGCTCTTTTAGGACTATTTAAGGTATATTTAGGGATTTTTAAAGGTTCTTTGGGGGTTTTTAGGGGTGTTTTAGGGTTTTTTTTAAAGTAGATTATTTTTAGTGTATTTTAAGGGTATTCTGAGGCTATTTTTGGATTTTTGTGGGGGTTGGTTTGGGGACATTTTGAAGATTAGGAGTTCTTTAGGGAACTTTTAGGGTTTTTTAGGGTCTTTTCATGGCACGACACATGGAGGCTGAGGGGCAGCTTGAGGGGCACTGTGGGGGCTTCAGGGTGACAGAGGCTGGGAGCTGAGGGAGGAACAGGGACAGGGGACAGTGGGTGACAGAGAGATGCTGAGGGGGGCAGGGGCAGCTGGAGCGTGACACAGAAGCTGGGAGCTGAGGGGCAAAGGAGAGGGATTAAGGGTGACACACAGGAGCTGAGGGGCAGCTGAGAGGGGGCTTGAGGGGCAAAGGGGGGGCTCAAGGGTGACACACAGAGCCTGAGGGCTGGGGGGCAGAGGGAGGGGTTGAGGGGTAAAGGGAGAGGGCTTGAGGGCTGGACAGTCCAGTGGAGATCAGGGCTACAGGGTACAGCTTAGGAGGCAAGTTAGGGTACAGGAGCACCACCTCTCCCCCCAGCCCTAACCTCAGCCTAAGCAGCCCCCCTAACAACAGCCTTTTCCCTTTTCAGCCCTAACAACAGCAGCACAACACAGAAACCCTAACAGCGAGACCCCACCAGAACCCTCCGGGTGGGACAAGACAGCAACCCTCCCAGCAGGACAATGACAGAACCCTCAGGGGGCAACAAGACCCACTGCAAAAAGGTAGGGATGACATCTGCAGGGTAGAGAGCAAGAGGTAGAGTTCGGAGCATGTTTTTTTGAGGCTTTTTCCAGGACTTTTAAAGATACTTAGGGGATTTTTGAAGGCTTTTTAGGACTTTTCTGGGATTTTTAGGGTATTGTTGGGGCTTTTTCAAAGGTATTTTAGGATTCTTTAGTATATTTTGAAGATTATCGTCAGGGTCAGAGGAAACACCTTCTGAAAAGGTAAAGTTTTAGGACTGCAGTGGAATGCTTTAGAAAGAGGCCAGTGGTGGCACAGTGGTTTGGGTCCCACGCTGCAGGTCTGAAGGTTGTAAGTTTTAGACCCAGCTAAGTTGTTGTGGTTAGGGTTAGATGCTCTCAGCTTTGGTCTGGGAGAAATTCTGCACAGAAAAACTCACCCCCCGAGTTGCCTGATGCCAGTTTGCAGGAGGTGCTTGGCACTGCCAGGACAGCCTGAGTTCTCAGTGGGGGTAGCTTTGCTCCAGGAGAAATCCTGCGCTGTTCTGAACTGGAGGAGGCAGAAGGTCACTCGGGGCCATAGGCCCCTGGACACGAATGCTGGCCTTTTCCCCTGTAAAACCAAACTCACCCCCGCTGTGTGTCGATGTCTGTTCACAGGAGGTGTGTGGCACTCCAAAGGCAGCTACGGTCTGTGAGAAATTGCTGTCTGCAATTTTGGAGGCAGAATCCCAGTTTTAGCCATGGGTACACAGAGATGAAAGACTGTTAACTTCCTTGGAGAGACCAAGGAAATCACCTTTTTTTTTTTTTAAATTTAAATTACCAAGGAAATTTCCTTTTCCAAGGAAAGACCAAGGTGCCAGACGCACCCCATTATTTAAGGGGCAGTTGAAGGGCTGTGTAGGGTAGGGAACTCCCCACAGGATCTTTCTTTGCCTCACCCCCCACTCCAAGATGTAGCAGCGTCCCATGTGACCAGCTGCTTTCAGAGAGTTATCCGGGCACACCTGCACAGGGAGCTGCTAGTCCAGAGGGCCTAACAGGGCTATTCCAAGTGTCCCTCCAGGAACTATGGTTGGAACATCCAGCAGGGACTGGGGAGCAGCCAGACCCACCTGACCATGGAGCATCACTATGAGAAAATGCTGAGGGAAGAGCCCTCTTGCCAAGGGGCAGCACTTGAGCAGGCCAGGCAGCATGTGGGGTTCCAGGGGAGAGCTTTCAACTTTCCCCTTTTATTGTGTCAGTCCCTCCCTAGAGCCCCCCGACCTTCCACAGCACTCCCAGCAAAAAGAGGGGTTATTAGGAGAAAAAGGGTTTAAAATGAGGGAAAAGCCTTCCTTTTCCGTTATTTTTGGCGTTCAGATTGTGAGGGAATCCGCTTCTCCTGCAATTTTAATGGTCTCAATTGAAAAAATCCCTGCCTTTTCTATGCCATTAGGGGTGTTAATTGACAGGGAATCCCCATTTTCTGTTATTTTCCAGTTTAAATAGAAGGGGGAAACCTTGACAATGTTGGGGTTTTTTTTGTTTTTTTTTTTTTTTTGTGTGTGTTTGAATTAAGGGCAACTGTCCCCTTTTTGTTGTCCTAAGGCTTAAATTGAGGGGGAAGCCCAGCTGTCCCCCCTTCTTAAGGGTTTGGATTGAGGGAAAAATCCCTCTTTTTTCATCACTGGAGAGATTTAAAGCGAGGAAAACCCCTCTTTCCCCAGTATTTTAGGGGATTAAATTAAGCTATTTATTTGCCATTGTATCAGTTTCACTGGAGGTAACTGCCCCATTTCCTCATTTTAAGGGGTTCACTTGAATGAAGCTCTCCCTTTTTCAGCATTTTAAGGTTTTAAAACTACATTTCAGGATACTTCTATCTGTGCCCTAGGACTAAATATCTCAGAAAAGGGCAAGCCCGGTCTGCACTTAACCCTAAAGCTGCCCAGGAGCCTATTATTTTTCTTATTTTTAATTATAATGTAGATAGTCCTAATTAGAGGTCCCAAGGAGACTTAGACTATTCGTATCATTAGTATTCTTCTCCACCCTACTTAGTCACATGTGGAATGCTACTTAGTAGTCACTAAGGAATAATTATGTACATTAACAGCAAATTACCCAACTTATTCAGCTATGCTACCTAAACACAAAATTTTATTTCTTACCAGTTTTCTGCCCTTTTGCTCCAAGTAGTTGTAGCAAAAAAGAAAGTGCTGTGATTTCCCTGAAGAGTTTTCTCCTATATCAAGCCCTTTACTGCCCTTGAATTCAAATCAGAGGAGCCAAACAGCTGCTGCTGCTCTGAGGGCTTTTATACCTGGTGGGATTTGCCCCTCCCCTTTCCTGGGCATTGTGGGAACAAGAGGCAGGCCCAATCAGGGGTATATTAACCCCAGCCTTTACCAGGGGGCTTCATTCCCTCTCTGGAATCTGCTGGGGTAAGAGCTCTCCTCTCCTTTTAGTGAAGAGCCTCTTTCAGTTTATCTAGCTTGTTTTCAGCAGGTGCTTTTGGGCATCTAAAGCAGCAGAGGCTTTGAAGATACTATGAAGAAAAGAACATTGAACACAGGGAGTATTTAAGTTCATGATTTTGGGTTGTGGATTCAGGGGTGGTAAGGTGCTTTTGTAATTTCTGGTTTTGTTCTTGGTTTTTTTTTTTTTTTTTTTTTTTTTTTTTTTTTTTTTTTTTTTTTATGAGGAGCGCAATTCCTGTAATTCCTGGTTGTGTCAAGTACAACACTTTTTCAGCAGATTCATCATGTCACAAAAGGGATCTGCCCTGTGTCTAAGATGATGTTTGAGACTGAGGCTTCAGATGAGTTCAGGATTGTGGCTAGGAGAGGGAGGGTCAGCAGGGTACCTGGTTAGGGGTTATCGTCAGGGGGTTTTGAAGGCAGCAGGGTGAGAAACAGCATCTATTTGAGGGTCCCCCAAGGCTTTTCACAAGCATAGCAGAGGCATTCACGTGTCGTACAGCACACAAGCTCATCCGCTGCACTCGCAGAAATGCCATGTAACTTTGCCTCTCTCTAACCCAGGTGCCGCTCATAATAACAGCTATAGCCTTGGACTCGGGATGAAGCTGGAGACTTGAGGACCCAGGCACACTCGGGAGAGGATAAGTAGCCAACTTGCTGGGATTTGGCCCACATAACACTAAACTCATACATTGATTTTGCTGTTCTTTATTGTAGCTGACTAAGAGGCTAACAGGCGATCACAGGGCCTTCCGAGGCAGACTCATTTCAGGTCCAACGTGGATTCACATCACCGGTCGTGCAAAAGACAAGTCAGGGGCCACGGCCTGGAGATGGGATAATAGGAAATTAATGGGTTGGAAATTCCTGGGACAGATTTAAAAATTAGCAGAGGGTAAAGGGATGTCCTTTAAGGGGCCCCTTAGGAGAGCTAAAGGGAGAGTCTCTACTTTTGACTGCAGCTATAGGGTGTGCAGTGCAGAACAGTTCCAGTCCGTGTTGTGTCGTCCCGTGTACCGTGTTATCCGGTGTGTGTTTGGGGTCCCTTGGATCAGATATCTCTGCCTTTTCCCCTCGAGGGCCTTACCGCAAGCATCAGCCATCACCTCTACGTTCTTGAACGCTCGCGCTTCTCAGCACGACGCCGATATCATTCGTTCTTTTACCGGCGGGCTCGGCCGCGTCTCTCAGTCGCATCTCCGAAGCATCGAGTCGGACGTCTTTTGAGGCCTCATTCCCGGCCGTATCACCATCCATCCTTTCCAGCCACGAGCTGTAACATCCTGGGGCTTACAAGATTGTATGGATATGAAAAGCATTCTAGACATAGCATTGTCGCACAGCCATCTTGATCATCGTGACCAACAGTTCTTTGAACAGGTCGCTCTGTTCCAGTCTTTTCCAGGAGCTCTTCTGCTCCTTAGAGCCTCTTCCATCTGCCGCTGCCAAAGCATCGGTCATGTCTTTCGGCATCCTCTCGGTCCTTGCCATTATTTTTCTTGCCAGGAACTTTATCATCCTCGTGTCGCACTGTGTGTTTAGCAGTCTTGTTTGTGTTTAGTGTCCCCTTGTTTGTCCTGTCCTGTGTCACGGGTGTCTGCACATATTTGTCCCGGAGCT
Source organism: Vidua macroura (assembly GCF_024509145.1). Classification (NCBI taxonomy): domain Eukaryota; kingdom Metazoa; phylum Chordata; class Aves; order Passeriformes; family Viduidae; genus Vidua; species Vidua macroura. Next base: position 33,059,946 of record NC_071579.1, read on the forward strand.
GTTCTGCCCTGCTGCATAGCCTAGTGCAGTAGGACAAGTGCCAGGGACTTGAAATTTGTAATGCACAGTGTAGTTTGACTCTAGATGGTATATCTAGATTGACACAGGTGTTTGGAGCTGTTAAGTTATCCTGCAGCACTTTGACTTTTGTCCGAACATTCTTTCAGATGCAGATGGATTAAATTGGTGGCAGAGCGCCCCATCGCAGGTCAGGGGGTTCCCCCGAGCAGGTCAGTCACTGTTTGTCTCTGCAGTGGACGTGTAGATGGTGACTATGTTACAGCACAGTTCTGTTTTTATTTTTAGGAAGCCAAGCTGTGTATCAGCAGCCAAGGTGAGGTGGGCAAGGTGAGCAGTTAGCAGCGACAGAAGCAGCCGTTCCTGCTCAGGTCTCAATTTCCAGTGCAACTCTAAGCCTCCATTTGTGTTTGTGTGCTTTAGGGAATCCACTCAGACTATGCGTAGCCCCTGTCACCAACCGGCTGATGGACCGGGTTTCCTGCACTTGTGAGTTCTCTGGAAGTGTTACAGGACTCTGTGATGAAGCCTTCAAATTTTGTATTTCAAGGTCCCATCTGGGTAGCCAGCAGGAATGGCCAAGGGGTTGCGGTGAGTCAGGGCGGTAGGGAGGAGGAGCGAGGGTCCACTCAGGTTTCATCAATGCCCAGTCACCTTGTCTCCACTTAACCTAGGTGTACCCTGCGATGACAGCCTCTGCCTCCGAGCCCGCCCGAAGTCTCTGGCCCGTGCATTCTTAGGAGACGGTGAGTAGCAGAATTGTTAGGTTTTGGCCGATGTGCCGTTAAGATTGTGCGCTGATGTTTGGTTTTCTTTCTCTTGGTAGACCAAGAGATAACAGCCCGGTGACAGCTGGAACTTCCCAGGCAGGCAGGCGGCCTTCTTCTGCACCCGACAAGGATTTGCCTCCCCGGATGTGTGCGAGATAAGTCGAGGGCTAAGACTCGTGGCGGGGATGAAAGCGGGGTGCCGGGCAGGACTTCCCAGAAGGAGTTTTTTGAGTCGGTGTCCAAGAAGTGTTCTCCTAGGCCACCTAAAGGGAAAGTGTCTCTTTTGCTCACGGTGCTGAGATGCACAGGGCAGAGCAGTTCCGGTGTGTGTCATGTCACTTGTCTCTTGTGCATTCTGTGTTGTTTGGGTCTCTCCTGTCACATGTCTTTTTTTACCTTAGGCCTTTGAGGGGCCTATCAGTGACCCTGGTCTCATTCTTGGCATCTGTCATCTCTGCGTTCCTTGGCCTGGCACCAGTGCCATAGGACTTTTGACTCGGAAGTCTGGACAGGTATCAGAATTGCATCTCTCTTTAGAAGCATCCAGTCAGATGTCTTTTTCTGAGCGGTATCGACAGATGCTCACTGCAGTGACACATTATAGTGGATTAGGACTTTTGAGAATGCCAAGCTAGGTAGATCATTCTTACCGTAGGCATTTCAGGCATCCATTTGTGCAGTTCTTGGAAAACATCATTCTCTTAGCATCTTCTTCCTCCAGAGTTATCTGAAACTCATCTGCTCGCCCTCGGTCTCACCTAGGTCATCTCGTTCCGCAGTCTCTCGGTCCTCGCCGGCATTCTTTTCGCCAAGAAATTTCTCTCCCTGTCGCGTCCCCTCGTTTGTCGTGTCCTGTCCTGTGTCACGGGTGTCTGCACATATTTGTCCCGGAGCTGTTCTGCCCTGCTGCGTAGCCTAGTGCAGTAGGACAAGTGCCTGGGACTTGAAATTTGTAATGCACAGTGTAGTTTGACTCTAGATGGTATATCTAGATTGACACAGGTGTTTGGAGCTGTTAAGTTATCCTGCAGCACTTTGACTTTTGTCCGAACATTCTTTCAGATGCAGATGGATTAAATTGGTGGCAGAGCGCTCCATCGCAGGTCAGGGGGTTCCCCCGAGCAGGTCAGTCACTGTTTGTCTCTGCAGTGGACGTGTAGATGGTGACTATGTTACAGCACAGTTCTGTTTTTATTTTTAGGAAGCCAAGCTGTGTATCAGCAGCCAAGGTGAGGTGGGCAAGGTGAGCAGTTAGCAGCGACAGAAGCAGCCGTTCCTGCTCAGGTCTCAATTTCCAGTGCAACTCTAAGCCTCCATTTGTGTTTGTGTGCTTTAGGGCATCCACTCAGACTATGCGTAGCCCCTGTCACCAACCGGCTGATGGACCGGGTTTCCTGCACTTGTGAGTTCTCTGGAAGTGTTACAGGACTCTGTGATGAAGCCTTCAAATTTTGTATTTCAAGGTCCCATCTGGGTAGCCAGCAGGAATGGCCAAGGGGTTGCGGTGAGTCAGGGCGGTAGGGAGGAGGAGCGAGGGTCCACTCAGGTTTCAGCAATGCCCAGTCACCTTGTCTCCACTTAACCTAGGTGTACCCTGCGATGACAGCCTCTGCCTCCGAGCCCGCCCGAAGTCTCTGGCCCGTGCATTCTTAGGAGACGGTGAGTAGCAGAATTGTTAGGTTTTGGCCGATGTGCTGTTAAGATTGTGCGCTGATGTTTGGTTTTCTTTCTCTTGGTAGACCAAGAGATAACAGCCCGGTGACAGCTGGAACTTCCCAGGCAGGCAGGCGGCCTTCTTCTGCACCCGACAAGGATTTGCCTCCCCGGATGTGTGCGAGATAAGTCGAGGGCTAAGACTCGTGGCGGGGATGAAAGCGGGGTGCCGGGCAGGACTTCCCAGAAGGAGTTTTTTGAGTCGGTGTCCAAGAAGTGTTCTCCTAGGCCACCTAAAGGGAAAGTGTCTATTTTGCTCACGGTGCTGAGATGCACAGGGCAGAGCAGTTCCGGTGTGTGTCATGTCACTTGTCTCTTGTGCATTCTGTGTTGTTTGGGTCTCTCCTGTCACATGTCTTTTTTTTACCTTAGGCCTTTGAGGGGCCTATCAGTGACCCTGGTCTCATTCTTGGCATCTGTCATCTCTGCGTTCCTTGGCCTGGCACCAGTGCCATAGGACTTTTGACTCGGAAGTCTGGACAGGTATCAGAATTGCATCTCTCTTTAGAAGCATCCAGTCAGATGTCTTTTTCTGAGCGGTATCGACAGATGCTCACTGCAGTGACACATTATAGTGGATTAGGACTTTTGAGAATGCCAAGCTAGGTAGATCATTCTTACCGTAGGCATTTCAGGCATCCGTTTGTGCAGTTCTTGGAAAACATCATTCTCTTAGCATCTTCTTCCTCCAGAGTTATCTGAAACTCATCTGCTCGCCCTCGGTCTCACCTAGGTCATCTCGTTCCGCAGTCTCTCGGTCCTCGCCGGCATTCTTTTCGCCAAGAAATTTCTCTCCCTGTCGCGTCCCCTCGTTTGTCGTGTCCTGTCCTGTGTCACGGGTGTCTGCACATATTTGTCCCGGAGCTGTTCTGCCCTGCTGCGTAGCCTGGTGTAATAGCACAAGTCCCGGGGACCTGCAATTTGCAATGGGGGATATAGTTGCACTCTTGATGGTGTTCCTAGATTCACACAAGATGTTTGGAGCTGTTAAGTTATCCTGCAGCCGTTTGAGGTTTGTCCTCGCTTTCTTTCAGATGCAGACATTTAAAATCTGTGGCAGAGCTCCGCCTCCTGGGTCAGTGGGTTTCCCCTGAGACATTCAGTTGCTGTTTGTATTTGCAGGGGAAGCATAAATGGTGACTATGTTACAGCAGTGTTCTTTGCCTTTATTTTTAGGAAGTCAGGGCAGGTAGCAGCAGTCAAGGCCAAGTATGCAAGGTGAGCAGTAGATAGAAGCAGTTGTTCTTGCTCAGGTTTAAGTTTTTGGTGCAACTCTAAGCCTCCATTCGTGTTTGTGTGCTTTAGGGAATCCACTCAGACTATGCGTAGCCCCTGTCACCAACCGGCTGATGGACCGGGTTTCCTGCACTTGTGAGTTCTCTGGAAGTGTTACAGGACTCTGTGATGAAGCCTTCAAATTTTGTATTTCAAGGTCCCATCTGGGTAGCCAGCAGGAATGGCCAAGGGGTTGCGGTGAGTCAGGGCGGTAGGGAGGAGGAGCGAGGGTCCACTCAGGTTTCATCAATGCCCAGTCACCTTGTCTCCACTTAACCTAGGTGTACCCTGCGATGACAGCCTCTGCCTCCGAGCCCGCCCGAAGTCTCTGGCCCGTGCATTCTTAGGAGACGGTGAGTAGCAGAATTGTTAGGTTTTGGCCGATGTGCTGTTAAGATTGTGCACTGATGTTTGGTTTTCTTTCTCTTGGTAGACCAAGAGATAACAGCCCGGTGACAGCTGGAACTTCCCAGGCAGGCAGGCGGCCTTCTTCTGCACCCGACAAGGATTTGCCTCCCCGGATGTGTGCAAGATAAGTCGAGGGCTACGACCTTGAGAGGGGATGAAAGCGAGGTGCTGGGAGGGCTTTTTGAATCAGATTTGATGGCAGGGATGTGCAAGAAGTATCCACTTAGGCCACCTAAAGGGAAAGGGTTTCTTTTGATCACAGTGCTGAGGTGCACAGGGCAGAGCAGTCCTGGTGTGTGTCATGTCACTTGTCTATTGTGCATTCTGTGTGTTTGGGTATTTCGTGTCACATTGCTTTTTTACCTTAGCCCTTTGAGGGCCCTATCGGAAACCCCAGCCTCATTTTTGGCATCTGTGATCTCCGCATTCCTTGCACGGGCACCAGTGCAATAGGAGTCTTGATTCTGGAGGTCAGACAGGCATCTGAATTGCATCTCTCTTTAGAAGCATCCGGTCAGATGTCTTTTAAGGTCTTGCTCTGAGCTGTGTCGACAGCCACACACCGCAATGGTCCATTATAGCCGATTAGGACCGATAAGAATGCAAAGCTAGCTAGAGCCTTCGGACCGTAAGATTGTTGGACATTCATCTCTGCGGTTCTCTTAAGAAATCATTCTGTTAGCATCTTGTTCCTGCAGGGTTCTCTGAGCCTCATCGGCTCCGAGCCGTCCGTCTCACCTAGGTCATCTCGTTCCGCATTCTCCCGGCGCTCGCCGGCATTCTTCTCACCGAGAGCTCTCTCTCCCTGTCGCGTCCCCTCGTTTGTCGTGTCCTGTCCCGTGTCACGGGTGTCCGCACGTATTTGTCCCAGAGCTGCTCTGCCCTGCTGCATAGCCTGTAACAGGACAAGTCCCAGGAGTTGAAATTTCTGATGCAGGGTGTAGTTGGGCTCTAGATTGTATTCATAGATTGACATGTTTGGTGCTGTTAAGTTATCCTGCAGCCATTTGACATTACTCCTACCTTTCTTTCAGATGCAGGCAGATTAAATCTGTGGCAGAGCCCCCAGTCCCAGGTCAAGGGGTTTTCGCTGAGAAGGTCAGTCACTGTTTGTGTTTGCAGGGGAAGCGTAAATGGTGACTATGTTACAGCACTGTTCTTTGTCTTTATTATTAGGAAGTCCAGGCAGATAGCTGCAGCCAAGGCCAAGTGTGCCAGGTGAGCAGTGGACAGAAGCAGTTGTTCTCGCTCGGGTCTCAATTTCTGGTGTACCTCTAACCATCCGTTCTCATTTGCGTGCTTTAGGCCATCCACTCGGCGTACGCTAAGCCCCTGTCATCGGGTGCCGGACGGACCGGGTTTCCTGCACTCGTGAGCCCTCCGGAAGTATTACGGGACCCCGTGATGAAGCCCACATATCTTGTATTTCAAGGTCCCGTCTGGGTAGCTTGCGGGAACGGCCGAGGAGCTGCGGTGAGTCGGGGAGGTAGGGAGGAGGAGCGGGGGTCCACTCCAGTTTCAGCCGTGCCCAGTCACCTTGTCTCCACTTAACCTAGGCGTACCTCGTGACGGCAGCGTCGGCCTCGGAGCACGGCCGAAGCGTGCGGCCCGAGCGCCAGGGCCCTCTTAGGAGAAGGTGAGTAGCAGAATTGTCAGGTTTTGGCCCACGTGCCGTTAAGATTGTTCACTGATGTTTCCTTTTCTTTGTCTTGGCAGACGAAGAGATAAGAGCCTGGTGACAGCTGGAACTTCCCAGACGGGGAGGTGGCCTTCTTTTGCACTCGACAGGGATTTGCACGCCCAGAAGTGTGCAAGATAAGTCGAGGGCTATGACCCACTGAGGGGAGGGAAGCGGGATGCTGGCTTGGGACTGCCCGGAAGGGATTTTTGAGTCTGCTTTGGAGATGGGGATGTCTAAGAAGTGTCTCATTAGGCCACCTAAAGGGAAAGCGTCTCTTTTGATCTCAGCGCTGAGGTGCGCAGGGCAGAGCAGTTCCGGTGTGGGTCGTGTCACTTGTCTCTCGTGCATTCTGTGTTGTTTGGGTCTGTCACGTCACTTGTCTTTTTTTACCTTAGCTGTCTGAGGGTCATCTTGGCATCTGTGATCTTTGCGTTCCTTGGCCCGGCCCCAAGGCCACAGGCCTTTTGACTCGGGAGTCCGGACAGGCATCGCAGTCGTATCTGTCTTTAGAAGCATCCGGTCAGATGTCTTTTAAGGTCTCGTTCTGAGCGGTAGCGACAGCCGCGCACCCCAACGATCCATTATAGCGGCTTAGGACTCGTGAGAACGCCAAGCTAGGTAGCTCATTCTTACCGTAGGCTTTTCAGGCATCCGCTCGTGCAGTTCTCGGAAGACATCGTTTTCTTAGCATCTTCTTCCTGCAGGGTTCTTTGAGCCTCATCGGCTCCGAGCCGTCCGTCTCACCTAGGTCATCTCGTTCCGCAATCTCTCTGTCCTCGCGGGCATTTTTCTCGCCAAGAGATTTTTCTCCTCGTGGCGTCCCCTCGTTTGTCGTGTCCTGTCCTGTGTCACGGGTGTCTGCACATATTTGTCCCGGAGCTGCTCTGTCCTGCTGCATAGCCTGGTGTAATTGCACAAGTCCTGGAGACCTGCAATTTGGAATGGGGGATGTAGTTGTATTCTAGATGGTATTCCTAGATTCACACAGGATGCTTGGACCTGTTAAGTTATCCTACAGTTGTTTGAATTTTCTCCTTTCTTTCAGATGCAGACATTTAAGATCTGTGGCAGAGCGCCCCTCCTGGGTCAGGGGGTTTTCCCTGAGAAGGTCAGTCGCTGTTTGTATTTGCAGGGGAAGCATAAATGGTGACTATGTTACAGCACTGTTCTTTGTCTATTATTAGGAAGTCCAGGCAGATAGCTGCAGTCAAGGCCAAGTGTGCCAGGTGAGCAGTGGACAGTAGCAGTTGTTCTCGCACCGGTTTCAGTTTCTGGTGAAAGTTTAAGCATCCCCCTTTTTTTTTTTTTTTTTTTTTATTTTAGGCAGTTCTCTTGTGAGATGTCTCTGATCCCAGATGTCTGAGGCCAGGTGGATGCAAGCTTAAGGTGTAGGTGGGCGTACTTGTCAGGTCAGGGTGGTGGTCTTTTCTCAGTGTCTCAGTGTGTTTTTTTTTGCTTTGTTTCTTTGCAGGTGTCATTGCTGCCCTAGGCGTGTGAAGGAACAGAGTCAAGCGGGTGAGTCGGCATTTAGGCTGGGTGACTCATAGGTGACCGTTATGCGGCAGCAGGCTAAGCCTGTACCTTTTCCTTTTGTAGGTATCCTCCTGGCAGCCTGTTGAGTCGCATCAAGATTTCAGGTGAGCCGGGGCAGCGGTGCATCAGAGTTCCGGGGATTCCTCTTTTGCAGGGCGCCAGTTGCATTTTCTGTTTTGTCTTAGGTACCGTGAGGAGGCGCATAGCCGAAGTTTGGAAACGGCAGCACCGAAGCGGACGTAGAGAACGCGTCGCCGTCCACGTCCGGCTGACGATGGATTTTGTCCGGTCGTCTTGCAAAAGCTAAGTGTCGGGGCCAGTAGGTGGGAGAAGGGGAAAAACCTTTACTATCACAGGAGACAATTAGACGTTAGCTTAGAGGAGAGGCCCATAGTGGGACGGGCCCCTCGGAAGCAGAGGGAGAGGGTTTCTCCTCAGCCTCACCAGAGTCTTCGCCGGGCAGGGCAGTTCCGATCCGTCTTCGCGTCCTCGCGAGGTTCGCGTCGGCGGCCTTCTTCGACTCTCGACGTCGTCGTGGATCTTTTCACCCGAGGAGCCCGCCTTCACGTCCGGAGCTCTAGCCACGGTCACGCCGTAGTCATGGCTTTCTTGTCTAGGCCTACTGAGCTTCTTAGGCTTCCTCTTAAGTCCTTTGGCACTAACATCTTGAAAGGAGTTAAATTTCATCATCACATGCTATTGCCCTAGGGCTTTCTTTCCTTTGGCATCATCGGCCTATGACTCATCTTGGACTAGCAATCTTGGGTCCATAAGGTGGAACTGCTAGGCAGTTTCCACCCGTGTCTGTGTTATGTCGTCCGTGTCTGTGTTATGTCGTCCGTGTCTGTGTTATGTCGTCCGTGTCTGTGTTATGTCGTCCGTGTCCATTGATTTCTGCGTCATAGGCCTTTGTTACATCTCGAGGCTTTATCGGCATTGTTCTCTGCCATATCGGCCATATTTTACTCGTGTACCTTCCTGGAGATCGCTTATTCCGGCATCGTTACATTTTTACTTTTTGAGACGGGAAGAAGTACAGGAGACGTTCTCATCCATCTTCCTTCTCACCTTTGGTAGCGCCTTCTCTTCCCGTGCCATTCTCTCGGACTTCTAGAGGGAGCATATTAGACCCTCATTACCTGACCGCAGTAGTTCCCTAGCTTGCGCCTTCTCAAAGGGTATAGGGCTCAACAATTGATCTTCCGGAGAGTTACGTCGAGTCCTCACTTATATTGTATCTACGTCGGCTTATATTGTACGTGCTTAGGTCGTACCTACCTATGTTGGCTTATACTGTATGTGCTTATATTGTATGTACTTATGTCATATGTACCTATGTCGGTTTATATTGTATGTACTTATACTGTATGTACCTACGTTGGCTTATATTGTGCATATATTGTATGTACCTACCTTGGCTTATGTTGTACACGCCTCTGTCGCGCCACTTACGATCGGAGCTGCCCTGCCCAGGCGCGTAGTCACGGTTAGGTAGAGCAGTTATAAAACTTTACAGTTCATCTGTCTTCTGTGGGGGTTTTGGGTACAAAATTTATGGACCCGGAGCGGGAATAGCTGCTAGCCGTCAGATAGTCACTCGTCTCCCGTCGTCTCTGTCGTCTCGCAGGTCCCCGGGTCCCTACACGTTATCCCGGAATCTACCGCCGGACATCGAAGAGCCGCGGTCAGAAGACGCGTCGAAGCGTCAACGTAGCGTTTCAAGTAAGGGTCGCGGTCAGCGTGTAAGCGGAAGAGCGCGTGAGAGAGCGTGATTGTCCGTGTCTGTCTGTGAGAGCTTGTGTCTGCAGGTGTGAGTGCGTGTTGACCGGTTCTAACCTTGTGCGTATGGCCTTTGCCTTTCAGGTTTTTCAGCTCATTTTTAAATTTAGAATAAAAAATCCCCAGCCGGGGGGTTTTTTTTTTTTTTCCCCCCGGCTGGGTTTTTTTTTCCTCGGTCCCGGCCGGTCCGCGAGGCGACGTTCATCGCCAAAGTTCGGAGGCGGACCGTCCCGGGACCGGGGTTTTCGTCAGGCAGGAGGATTTTTTCGGAGGCTCCCGGGAACCACGTTCCCGAGGGGCGTCGTGCATGCGTGTCGACGGCCGGGGGTTAGGGGAGCGGTCGAGACGAGAGCGAGGGTGGGTTTGTGGGTAAGCTGAAGGAGGCCTCTGTGCGTGTGTGTTTGTGCGTGTGTGCGTGTTGACCGGTTCTAACCTTGCGCGTATGGCCTTTGCCTTTCAGGTTTTTCAGCTCATTTTTGAATTTAGAATAAAAAATCCCCAGCCGGGGGGTTTTTTTTTTTTTCCCCCCGGCTGGGTTTTTTTTTTCCTCGGTCCCGGCCGGTCCGCGAGGCGAAGTTCATCGCCAAAGTTCGGAGGCGGACCGTCCCGGGACCGGGGTTTTCGTCAGGCAGGAGGATTTTTTCGGAGGCTCCCGGGAACCACGTTCCCGAGGAGCGTCGTGCATGCGTGTCGACGGCCGGGGGTTAGGGGAGCGGTTGAGACGAGAGCGAGGGTGGGTTTGTGGGTAAGCTGAAGGAGGCCTCTGTGCGTGTGTGTTTGTGCGTGTGTGCGTGTTGACCGGTTCTAACCTTGCGCGTATGGCCTTTGCCTTTCAGGTTTTTCAGCTCATTTTTAAATTTAGAATAAAAAATCCCCAGCCGGGGGGTTTTTTTTTTTTTCCCCCCGGCTGGGTTTTTTTTTCCTCGGTCCCGGCCGGTCCGCGAGGCGACGTTCATCGCCAAAGTTCGGAGGCGGACCGTCCCGGGACCGGGGTTTTCGTCAGGCAGGAGGATTTTTTCGGAGGCTCCCGGGAACCACGTTCCCGAGGAACAACGATTGCCGGGGCTTAACGGAGCGGTTGAAACGAGAGGGACGGTGAGTTTGCGTGCAATGTGAAGGAGGCGGTCACGGTGGATGACTGTTGGTTTCTGTGTGCTATTTTTGTTTTGGTCTTTCCTGTAACAATCAAACAAAATGTAATGTAAATAGAAAAAAGGTTATATTGTGTTAATATGCGTTCGGTTTCTATCGCCCCGTATCGTTCCGTGTTTGCATTCGCCGCCGCATTTCCACATACGGCTCCGTACGTAAGCGGGATTTCTACCGGTCGGCGTACGGATTGTATCTACGTTCCCATTTGTATACATTGTTTCCATGTGTTTTGCTGGAGTGTAAATAAAAGAATTCATTCAATAAAGTTGAATCAACCCTAATAATGATGCCCCCCGCTCCCTCCCCCTCCCCATCCCCCTTTGGCTCCTGTGTTTTTTTGGTGCGGTTTAGTCATTTTTTTCCCCCACTGTATTTCTTCCTTTGCTTCTTCTCTTAGTTTTCTTTCTGTCTCGTCATTTCTGTCCGTCCCTAACTTTGTTTCTGCTTCTCACTGTTTCTAACTGTCTCTCTCTGCTTCTCTATTTCCCTGTATGTCTTTTCTTCTGTTTGTCTATTTGAGTATTTCTAACTATTTATTTTTCTCTGTAGTTGATGCTTTTACTCTTTATTTCTTTTTCTCTCCAGCTTCTCTTGTTTTTTTCTCTATTCTTTTGTCTTCTTTCTCACTCTCACCCTCTTTCTTTTTCACTGTAACCCTTCTCATTTTTTACTCTCTGCCATTCTTTTCCTATTTCTTTTCCTCTCTCTTTCTCTTTCTCTCCTCTCTTTCTCTCTCTCCTAACTCTCTTTCTCTCTTTCTCTCCTAACTCTCTCTTTCTCTCCTAACTCTCTCTTTCTGTCCTCTCTCTTTCTCTCCTAACTCTTTCTCTCCTAACTCTCTCTTTCTCTCCTAACTCTCTTTCTCTCTTTCTCTCTTTCTCTCCTAACTCTCTCTTTCTCTCCTAACTCTCTTTCTCTCTTTCTCTCCTAACTCTCTCTTTCTCTCTTTCTCTCCTAACTCTCTCTTTCTCTCCTAACTCTTTCTCTCTTTCTCTCCTAACTCTCTCTTTCTCTCCTAACTCTCTCTTTCTCTCTTTCTCTCCTAACTCTCTCTTTCTGTCCTCTCTCTTTCTCTCTTTCTCTCCTAACTCTCTCTTTCTCTCTTTCTCTCCTAACTCTTTCTCTCTTTCTCTCCTCTCTCTTTCTCTCCTAACTCTTTCTCTCTTTCTCTCTTTCTCTCCTAACTCTCTCTTTCTCTCCTAACTTTCTTTCTCTCTTTCTCTCCTAACTTTCTTTCTCTCCTAACTTTCTTTCTCTCCTAACTTTCTTTCTCTCTTTCTCTCCTAACTTTCTTTCTCTCTTCCTCTCCTAACTTTCTTTCTCTCTTTCTCTTTCTTTCCATCTTTTCATTTCTAACTTTGTTTCCCTTTCTAGCTTTCAAAAAGCAGCAGTAGAAACTTTCAGGCTCCCTGGGAGTAAAATAAAAAAACAAACTTTTAATAATTATTAAAACAAATTTACTCCCCGGGAGCCTGAAATTTTCTACTGCTGCACCGGACATATAGTTTTTCTTCTTTTTTATATATACCTATACAACCCCTAATTAGTGCTCCACCTGGCACACTACACTACCCACGTCGTCGCCGCCATCTTGCTACCTGTCACATGACCGCGCGGGCGCCGCCATCTTGCTCCGCGTCACGTGACCACATGGGTGCCGCCATCTTGCTCCCCCTCACGTGACCGCGCGGGCGCCGCCATCTTGCTCCATGTCACATGACCGCGCGGGCGCCGCCATCTTGCTCTGCATCACGTGACCGCCCGGGCGCCGCCATCTTGTAGGGCTAAGGAGCTGCATTTACCATTGCATATTAGGGTTAGGGTTGCAGTGTACAGTTGCACTGTACAGTTACGGTTGCAGTGTAGGGTTGCGCTGTACGTGTACGGTTGCAGTGTAGCTGTAGGGTTGCGGTGTAGGGTTGCGGTGTAGGGTTAGGGTTAGGGTTAGGGTTAGGGTAAGGGTTGCAGTGTAGGGTTAGGGTTAGGGTTGCGGTGTAGGGTTGCGGTGTAGGGTTGCGGTGTAGGGTTAGGGTTGCGGTGTAGGGTTAGGGTTAGGGTTAGGGTTAGGGTTAGGGTTAGGGTTAGGGTTAGGGTTAGGGTTAGGGTTAGGGTTAGGGTTAGGGTTAGGGTTAGGGTTAGGGTTAGGGTTAGGGTTAGGGTTAGGGTTAGGGTTAGGGGTTAGGGTTAGGGTTAGGGTTAGGGTTAGGGTTAGGGTTAGGGTTAGGGTTAGGGTTAGGGTTAGGGTTAGGGTTAGGGTTAGGGTTAGGGTTAGGGTTAGGGTTAGGGTTAGGGTTAGGGTTAGGGTTAGGGTTAGGGTTAGGGTTAGGGGTTAGGGTTAGGGTTAGGGTTAGGGTTAGGGTTAGGGTTAGGGTTAGGGTTAGGGTTAGGGTTAGGGTTAGGGTTAGGGTTAGGGTTAGGGTTAGGGTTAGGGTTAGGGTTAGGGTTAGGGTTAGGGTTAGGGTTAGGGTTAGGGTTAGGGTTAGGGTTAGGGTTAGGGTTAGGGTTAGGGTTAGGGTTAGGGTTAGGGTTAGGGTTAGGGTTAGGGTTAGGGTTAGGGTTAGGGTTAGGGTTAGGGTTAGGGTTAGGGTTAGGGTTAGGGTTAGGGTTAGGGTTAGGGTTAGGGTTAGGGTTAGGGTTAGGGTTAGGGTTAGGGTTAGGGTTAGGGTTAGGGTTAGGGTTAGGGTTAGGGTTAGGGTTAGGGTTAGGGTTAGGGTTAGGGTTAGGGTTAGGGTTAGGGTTAGGGTTAGGGTTAGGGTTAGGGTTAGGGTTAGGGTTAGGGTTAGGGTTAGGGTTAGGGTTAGGGTTAGGGTTAGGGTTAGGGTTAGGGTTAGGGTTAGGGTTAGGGTTAGGGTTAGGGTTAGGGTTAGGGTTAGGGTTAGGGTTAGGGTTAGGGTTAGGGTTAGGGTTAGGGTTAGGGTTAGGGTTAGGGTTAGGGTTAGGGTTAGGGTTAGGGTTAGGGTTAGGGTTAGGGTTAGGGTTAGGGTTAGGGTTAGGGTTAGGGTTAGGGTTAGGGTTAGGGTTAGGGTTAGGGTTAGGGTTAGGGTTAGGGTTAGGGTTAGGGTTAGGGTTAGGGTTAGGGTTAGGGTTAGGGTTAGGGTTAGGGTTAGGGTTAGGGTTAGGGTTAGGGTTAGGGTTAGGGTTAGGGTTAGGGTTAGGGTTAGGGTTAGGGTTAGGGTTAGGGTTAGGGTTAGGGTTAGGGTTAGGGTTAGGGTTAGGGTTAGGGTTAGGGTTAGGGTTAGGGTTAGGGTTAGGGTTAGGGTTAGGGTTAGGGTTAGGGTTAGGGTTAGGGTTAGGGTTAGGGTTAGGGTTAGGGTTAGGGTTAGGGTTAGGGTTAGGGTTAGGGTTAGGGTTAGGGTTAGGGTTAGGGTTAGGGTTAGGGTTAGGGTTAGGGTTAGGGTTAGGGTTAGGGTTAGGGTTAGGGTTAGGGTTAGGGTTAGGGTTAGGGTTAGGGTTAGGGTTAGGGTTAGGGTTAGGGTTAGGGTTAGGGTTAGGGTTAGGGTTAGGGTTAGGGTTAGGGTTAGGGTTAGGGTTAGGGTTAGGGTTAGGGTTAGGGTTAGGGTTAGGGTTAGGGTTAGGGTTAGGGTTAGGGTTAGGGTTAGGGTTAGGGTTAGGGTTAGGGTTAGGGTTAGGGTTAGGGTTAGGGTTAGGGTTAGGGTTAGGGTTAGGGTTAGGGTTAGGGTTAGGGTTAGGGTTAGGGTTAGGGTTAGGGTTAGGGTTAGGGTTAGGGTTAGGGTTAGGGTTAGGGTTAGGGTTAGGGTTAGGGTTAGGGTTAGGGTTAGGGTTAGGGTTAGGGTTAGGGTTAGGGTTAGGGTTAGGGTTAGGGTTAGGGTTAGGGTTAGGGTTAGGGTTAGGGTTAGGGTTAGGGTTAGGGTTAGGGTTAGGGTTAGGGTTAGGGTTAGGGTTAGGGTTAGGGTTAGGGTTAGGGTTAGGGTTAGGGTTAGGGTTAGGGTTAGGGTTAGGGTTAGGGTTAGGGTTA